>NC_133333.1:4709702-4979702 GCF_042186555.1 Aquarana catesbeiana | reverse complement strand
TATATATATATATATATATATATAAAATTATGTTACTTTTATATGATATATATATATTTGTACTATGTTACTGTTTTACCAATACATTTTTGGAGTTATATGTGTACAAAACAAATTGATAACATTAACAACATCACTAATATATATTAGTAATGTATTAGTAATGTACTATGTTATTTTTATATATGATACATATATACTTTTGTTTCTATTTTTACCAATATTTTAAGTTACATTTCTAATTTAGATATTGTATATGTGTATTATATATAGAAGTAACAGAGTACTTCACTAAAATATTTAAATGAATTGGTATAGTATATTACCAATACACTAATATAAATAAATATATATATATATATATATATATATATATATATATATATATATATATATATATATATATATATATATATATATATATATGTAGTATATCACTAATACACCTATATATATAAATAGAGCCATGAAATGTGTCTTTTGGTGTATTTTGTGTGTATAATGTATTTCTATGTATTAATTGAAAAAGTAACAGTATTACATATAACATATAATATACATATAACATCGTACATTTTCCACACCACTTTTCCCGGTTGGAGTCACATATTGATCAATAATTGTTACAATTTTCGCCAAGTACTTTATGGTATCGCCGCGTTCTTGGTTATCTCCCGGTGTTTTCGGTTCCCGGTGTTTTCGGTTCCCGGTGTCGGTAGAGAAGCTGTTGGCGGGCACGGTTGCCGCCCCGGGCGATGCTGCGCCTGGCACTCATCCGCCATCAGCGGGGCTCTCTCCGGGATTGGAGGGTTTTCAGGCAGATTAAACGGAGTCTTTATTTGTGACTTTCATCTTTAAACGGCTCACTTTCAGCTCGCCCGGGGCCAGGAGCTGGGAGCCCGATTTATCATCGTTAATTGAGATGGGATTTGTTGGTGCCCGGCCGTGCCTACAGCTGCTGAGCCGGTACCAGGCTGCCATGGCACACATCATCCATGTCCTATGTGCAATATTCTGTATGGAGTTTCCTATGGCATTTACTATGTGTAATGTTCTGCATGGAGTTTCCTATGACATGTACTGTATGCAATATTCTGCATGGAGCTTCCTATGACATGTACTATGTGTAATGTTCTGCATGGAGCTTTATATGATATTAGGACTAAAGAGCTGATTGTTTTCTTTTTCTGGAATGTACTGCCTGCCTTGTACTAGAAATACTGGATCTATTCTGTCTATGACCACCTAAGGCTCTGTGCAGTAATCCAGAGCAACCTGCCAATTGTCCCTTGCCCCCCCAGGCGCTGCCTCCACTTTGCATTTTACATTCTCACATTGCCCTATTGAAGTGTCAGAGGCCACTGCATGCAAACGTGACATTTACGTTTCAGGTGGAGCAATCCATGCCACTTAGTGAACGTCAGCAAATAGGGTGAAACCGTATTCACTAATATCCATTTATGGGTGGGCAAAAAACACGTTTTTTTTTGCTAGGGCATGATTGGCTGATTAAAGTGAACTCAGTTCCCCATTTTATGAAGCTCTGTGAATAGCCCTTACTTCTTTAGTAAATCAATGCAATTGTGCAATTGGCTTCACACACCTCTAGAGAAGACCAGTAGCGAGATCTCATTAACATAGTTTCCAGTTCTAATGGGCACACCTTGTGGGGGTCTCACTTTAGCCACAACTAGGCTGCGTCTACTGTCCCACCCCTGCTGGACTCCTTTTTAATAAACGAATAAATACAATCTTGCAGGGATGGTGGGAACCCCTTATAATGGCACAAAAGGGTAGTCAGCGCAGAAACATCATTAAAATAATCCGAGAGGAATATAAGATGCAGTGTGGTGGTTTAACTCTTTGGCATCCACTAAGCACCAAATCAACAGTATTGGGATGGGCTGACCATTTAATACACCCATTTTACAGCAATCTTCACCATGGCCTGCCAGTCAGGGGCATGTGGTTCCCATTAATGTAAAACACTCTCCAGAACAGCCATTCTCAGCCAGGGTTTAGTGGAGACCTAGGGTTCCTCAAGAGGTTACCAGAGGTTCCTTTGGTTATTACTGATTGACCTCCCATTTGATGATGCCTGCATAGTTCCAGGGCCAACACAACTTGGCAATTCCAGCCACATGACATTAACAATCTATTTTAGCTGTCTGTAAGGCTGGCATTCTACCTACTGACCACCAATGTAAGGGGCATACTTCCTACTGACCACCAATGTAAGGGGCATACTTCCTACTGACCACCAATGTAAGGGTCATTCTTCTTACTGATCACCAATGTAAGGAACATTCTTCCCACTGATCACCAATGTAAGGAGCATTCTTCTCACTGATCACCAATGTAAGGGACATTCTTCTCACTGATCACCAATGTAAGGAACATTCTTCTCACTGATCACCAATGTAAGGAGCATTCTTCTCACTGATCACCAATGTAAGGGACATTCTTCTCACTGATCACCAATGTAAGGAACATTCTTCTCACTGATCACCAATGTAAGGAACATTCTACTCATTGATCACCAATGTAAGGAACATTCTTCTCACTGATCACCAATGTAAGGAACATTCTACTCACTGATCACCAATGTAAGGAACATTCTTCTCACTGATCACCAATGTAAGGAACATTCTACTCACTGATCACCAATGTAAGGAACATTCTTCTCACTGATCACCAATGTAAGGAACATTCTTCTCACTGATCACCAATGTAAGGAACATTCTTCTCACTGATCACCAATGTAAGGAACATTCTTCTCACTGATCACCAATGTAAGGGGCATTTTACCTATTGGACCACAAAGAATTGATTGTAACAGGGGTTCCCTGAGACCTCAAAATGTATTTCTTCAGGAGTAAAAAAGTTGAGAAAGCCTGCTCCAGAGAGACATAAACTGTGTCAATGTTGCAATTGCTGCCGATAATCACAGCATGCAATAATGGGGGTGAGATCCATTCATGGCACCACCCGAGTTGGGTCAGTCATGGCTGATTGTGAGATTTCTTGGTCATGTTTTACTTGCTATTGATAATGATAAGAGACATGTAAGATTGAAGGTACAACTTCATCAATAATATTGAATGGTAAAGCGTGGCGTGCGTCACTTGCTTTGCGTATGATGATCATTTGAATGGGGAAGCCAGAGTTCCATCACTAGAGATGGTCAGCTTGGAATTTTCACCCAACTTTCTATTCCTCTCTGCTAATAAACATCAACAGAGATAACTCAGTAGTAGCTGCCTGCGATCACACAGCATGTATTGAGCGGTCAGTGTGCGTCTGTGCGCTGGTGTTGCAATCTTCTTCTTGTTTATTAAGAATAGAGGATTATCAAGAATCTAAAATGACTCCTTACTATGGCTAGTTGTCTGTTAATGTGGCAATCATTAGTTTATTTGCAGTGATTAGCCGTCCATCAGTGTACATTGATGTTTGTTTACTGTGACAAGTAGGCTGTCAACATATTGGTAATTACCCTGTTTAATGTCATTAAAATTTATTAGGGATTGCTATTTACCTCGGTTGTCCCTCAAAATAGTGCTCTGTATTTGCAACAAGTCTCAGAAGAATGACACAATGGGGTTGATTTACTAAAACTGGAGAGTGCAAAATCTGGTGCAGTTGTACATGGTAGCCAATCAGCTTCTAACTTGAGCTTCTTCAATTAAGCTTTTAATGAAAGCTGATTGGTTTCAATGCAGAGCTGCACCAGGTTTTGCACTCTCTGGTTTTAGTAAATCAGCCTCACTGACTTCTGAGATATCAACTGAAAGAAAGGCTAAATGTCTCTATATTAGACTTCCACTGATATTGTATACTGTCCTATAGAAATCCAGAAGTTGTAGGCTTAATTTTGTGCTCTGTGTTGGATAGTAGAAGTCCATTCATGATTATAATGGTTACTGGACGTCAATACGTGTGTTCAGTTTCAAGTTAAAGTATCTAAGGGGTCGGTTTACTAAGGGTAAATAGGCTGTTCCCGCTACCAGGGAATTTTCACTTAGCTTAGTGAGTGAGATAAAGCTCTGTTGACTTCCATCATCCAAACATGTGCAAGCAAAAATATGTTTTTTTACATTTTTCTTGCAGGTGATTGGGTATTCTTTGCAAAGTGAATCTAACCACATTCTCTAGGTTAAGGGAAGATTCCCTTGAAAAATGAAATGTCTATTTGCATTTAGTATACCAACCCCAAAGTGCCCTCTGTGTTGACTAAAGACCCATTAGTACATTGTGGGTTCAACCAAAGGTTCATCAATGTGTTCTGTGTGAACTAGAGGTCCATCTCTGTGTATTGTACTGGCAAGAGGTCTATAAGAGGTTTGTGTGTCAACTAAAGGTCCACCAATGTTTTTTTATGTTGGTTAATGGTCTGTCGAGCTCATATAGAACATAGAATGTCTGTATAGACTAGAGATCTGTAAATGTGTTCTATGCAAACAAGAGGCCCGGCAATGTATTCTGTGCAGATAACATGTCTGTGCAGATAGAAGGTCATTTAGTAAGTGTGGTGTAGACAAGAAATCCATCAATATGTTCTGTGCAGACAAGAGGTCCACCAATATGTTCTGTGCAGACAAGAGGTCCACCAATATGTTCTGCGCAGATTAGAAATCCATCAATGTGTTCTGTGCAGATTTGAGGTCAATCAATATGTTCTGTGCATACAAGAGGCCCATCAATATGTTCTGTGCATACAAGAGGCCCATCAATATGTTCTGTGCATACAAGAGGTCCATCAATATGTTCTGTGCAGATTAGAGGTCCGTGAATGTATTCTGTGCAGATTAGAGGTCCATCAATGTGTTCTATGCAGATTAGAGGTCCCTCAATGTGTTCTGTGCAGATTAGGGGTCCATCAATATGTTCTGTGCAGATTAGAGGTCCGTCAATATGTTCTGTGCATACAAGAGGCCCATCAATGTTTTCTGTGCATAAAGAGGTCCATCAATGTATTCTGTGCAGATTAGAGGTCTATCAAAATGTTCTGCGCAGATTAGAAATCCATCAATGTGTTCTGTGCAGATTTGAGGTTAATCAATATGTTCTGTGCATACAAGATGCCTATCAATGTGTTCTGTGCATACAAGAGGTCCATCAATATGTTCTGTGCAGATTAGAGGTCCGTGAATGTATTCTGTGCAGATTAGAGGTCCATCAATGTGTTCTGTGCAGATTAGAGGTCCATCAATGTGTTCTGTGCAGATTAGAGGTCCGTCAATATGTTCTGTGCATACAAGAGGCCCATCAATGGGTTCTGTGCATAAAGAGGTCCATCAATGTATTCTGTACAGATTAGAGGTCCGTCAATATGTTCTGTGCATACAAGAGGCCCATCAATATGTTCTGTGCAGACAAGAGGTCCATCAATGTGTTCTGTGCAGATTAGAGGTCCATCAATTTGTTCTGTGCAGATTTGAGGTCCATCAATGTATTCTGTGCAGATTTGAGGTCCATCAATATGTTATGTGCAGACAGGAGGTCCATGAATGTGTTCTGTGCAGATTAGAGGTCAATGAATGTATTCTGTGCAGATTAGAGGTCAATGAATGTATTCTGTGCAGATTAGAGGTCCATCAATGTGTTCTGTGCAGATTAGAGGTCCATGAATTTATTCTGTGCAGATTAGAGGTCCATAAATGTGTTCTGTGCCGATTAGGGGTCAATTAATGCGTTCTCAGTTAAATAGAAGCTCATCAATGTGTGGTGTACTGACTGGAGGTCCATTATTGTGTTATGAGTTGACCAGAGCATCATCAGTGTGTGATGTACTAACTAGAGGCCTGACAATTTATTCTGAGTTGACTACAGCTGTGATAATGGGTTCTCTGTCCACTATAGGTCCACGAATACATTATATGTTGACTAAGGGCCGATGACTAGGTTTCTTGGCATATAGAGGTCTATCAGTATGCTTTGGGGTTGATTTACTAAAGGCAAATAGACTGTGTACCTCAAGCGCATTTGCTCTAGATCTGAGGGGAAGCTCTGCTGATTTCTATCATCCAATTATGTACAAGCAAAAATGCTGTTTTTTTGTTTTTTTTTAGTTTCCTTGCACGTGATTGAGTATTCTTTGAAAAATGAAGCTTTACCTCATTTACTAAGCTCTGGAGCAAGTCCACTTGCAGTGCACAGTCTATTTGCCCTTAGTAAATCAACCCCTATGTGTCTACCAAGTACCTGTTATGTTCCATGTCCATTAGGGGTTTATCAATGTGTTCTGAATTGTTTAAAGATCAAATACGTGTACAGAATAGAGATACAATAATGTGTTCCTATTGATCAGACATGCTCTGTATTTAATAAAATATCAATATGTCATGCTATATACATCTATAGTTTTGGGGTGCTGTACATCTATAAGATGCCATCACTATTCCAGTATTCTGTGGGGAAGAGATCAAAAGTATTATGTGTTAGAAGGCCATCAATTTTCTGCACTTTGAACTGAAGAGATACTGATTACGTGGCTTTAGCATGTTGTGTCGAATGGAGGTTTTACAATAGAGTATTTGGTGCAAATAGAGGTCTACTATTGCTTGGTCCATATGACTATTGTAATCTATCTATCATTACATTCTAAGACTATCCATCAATATTCCTGCCCTTCCATGCCTTGTAGGTATACATCAGTACATACTACTGTGTATTATCATTCAATAAGTTTATTATTACAATTTGCATTAAAAAACAAACAACACAGTTAAAATACCGGGAACAAAGGCAGTGTCCCCAAGAGATTTAAAACACATATCAATACCCAAGTACTGGATTTGGAGAGCAAAACACCTATAGTACTTTTTGTGTATTGTACAGATAATACATAAACAGTGTTCGAATAGGCTTGTCCAAATCCAGATATCAACAGGTTTCGTAACGGAATTGCTTCATCAGGACCAATGGGTATGAAGGTAAAAACAAAGTATAACAGGATGTGAGCATAATCACTATTCACACAAGTAGACAATAATATATGCTGTTTTAACATGTAATAATTACTATTGTGCTTCTCATTTTGTAATTTTGTTTACATATTTCGTTTTTACCTTCATACCCATTGGTCCTGATGAAGCAATTTTATTGCAAAACTCGTTGATATCTGGATTTGGACAAGCCTATTTAAACGCTATTTATGTATTATCTGTAAAACACATGAAAAGTACTATAGGTGTTTTGCTCTCCAATCCAGTACTTGGTTATTGATATGTGATGTGCTTTAAATCTCTTGGGGATGTTGTCTTTTGTTCCCGATATGGGTTTAGTTATTCTAACGCACACAAGGTGATTAGGGTGTGCCCAGGCACAGCCCTTGCGCACACCTATGATGCCGGGACATTTTCTACTTCTGATGGCCATGGTCCAGGCCCCCTAAAGTCAGAAGGACGGTAAACTGGCCCTTTGTTTAGAAAGGTTGGCGAGCCCTGCTATAGGCAAATCAATATTTAGTGACTCCTAGAACCCCATTCTCTTATCAGACACCTTGCATACTAGGAATTTAAAGTCTCCTAGAGAAAGGTCTATAAATTATATAAATGATATACTCTTTGCATTATTATTATTTTACAGGATTTATATAGCGCCAACAGTTTTACAATATAAAAGGGAGACAGTACAGTTACAATACAATAAAATACAAGAGGATTAAGAGGGCGCTGCTCATAAGAGCTTACAATCTAAGAGGGCGGAGCAAGTGGTACATAAGGTTATAACTGTGGGGGATGAGCTGATGGAAGTGGTAAAAGATTTGTTGGAGGGGTGATAGACTTCCCTGAAGAGATGAGTTTTCAGGGATCGCTTAAAGGCAGTCAGAGTAGGAGATAGCCGGACAGATTGAGGTAGAGAGTTCCAGAGGATGGTAGAGGCTCTGGAGAAGTTCTGGAGACGAGCATGGGAGGAGGGGACAAGGGAGCTTGAGAGCGGGAGCTCTTGAGAGGAGCAGAGAGGATGTTTTGGGGTATATTTGGAGACAAGATTGGTGATGTAGCCAAAGGATGAGAGAGGCTCTGGAGAAGTCCTTGAGACGAGCATGGGAGGAGGAGACAAGGGAGCTAGAAAGCAGGAGGTCTTGAGAGAAGCGGAGAGGACGGTTTGGGTGATATTTGGAAACAAGATTGGTGATGTAATCAGAAGATGGGAGAGGTTCTGGAGAAGTCCTGGAGACAAGCATTGGAGAGGAGCGGAGAGGATGTTTTGGGGGATATTTGGAGACAAGATTGGTGATGTAATCAGAAGATGGGAGAGGTTCTGGAGAAGTACAGGAGACGAGCATTGGAGAGGAGCGGAGAGGATGTTTTGGGGGATATTTGGAGACAAGATTGGTGATGTAGCCAAAGGATGAGAGAGGCTCCTGGGGATAAACATGGGAGGAGAAGACAAGGGAGCTTAAGAGCAGGAGGTCTTGAGAGGAGTAGAGAGGATGTTTTAGGGGATATTTGGAGACAAGATTGGTGATGTAGTCAGAAGATGGGAGAGGCTTAGGAGAAGTACTGGAGACGAGCATTGGAGAGGAGCAGAGAGGATGTTTTGAGGGATATTTGGGGACAAGATTAGTGATGTAGTCAGAAGATGGGAGAGGCTCTGGAAAAGTCCTGGAGATGAACATGGGAGGAGGAGACAAGGGAGCTAAAAAGCAGGAGGTCTTGAGAGGAGCGGAGAGGACGGTTTGGGGGATATTTGGAGACAAGATTGGTGATGTAGTCAGAAGATGGGAGAGGCTCTGGAAAAGTCCTGGAGATGAACATGGGAGGAGGAGGCAAGGGAGCTAAAAAGCAAGAGGTCTTGAGAGGAGTGGAGAGGTCGGTTTGGGGGATATTTGGAGACAAGATTGGTGATGTAGTCAGAAGATGGGAGAGGCTCTGGAGAAGTCCTGGAGACAAGTATGGGGGGAGGAGGCAAGGGAGCTTGAGAGCAGGAGGTCTTGAGAGGAGCGGAGAGGATGTTTTGGGGAATATTTGGAGACAAGATTGGTGATGTAGCCAAAGGATGAGAGAGGCTCTGGAAAAGTCCTGGAGATTAACATAGGAGGAGGAGACAAGGGAGCTTGAGAGCAGGAGGTCTTGAGAGGAGCGGAGAGGATGTTTTGGGGAATATTTGGAGACAAGATTGGTGATGTAGCCAAAGGATGAGAGAGGCTCTGGAAAGGTCCTGGAGATTAACATAGGAGGAGGAGACAAGGGAGCTTGAGAGCAGGAGGTCTTGAGAGGAGCGGAGAGGATGGTTTGGGTGATATTTGGAAACAAGATTGATGATGTAGCTTGACATTAGCTAGAGCGTGGTCTGTCAGAAATCAGGTATTTTAAAGACATACAGAATAACTGTATAGTGGGTGGCATTAATATTTTGGAAGGGGTAGGCATTGGCAACTTGCCTCCTGGGATTTTTCCTACTCTGGTTCAATCATAATACCGATATTCCCTATTTACTAAAAGGAGGCCTGCGGCTGTCTTGGTGTAATTTAGAGACTTGTTAAGCTTCTTCTATGCCCTCTCTCTGTCTTGTGGTGATAAGTATATGGATTTTCGCCACGTTCACACTTTACATTGGCCTCGGACTAGGACTGAACTCGAAATAGATGTGTCAACAGGGGGCCTGTGCACAGAATGTCATGTGTTTGTGGTTTGCTTTAATCAGCGGCTAATGTGACACTAGAAGGACAGGAGTGGAGGATCTGATTACATTAGATGTCCAGGGTCAAAGGTAACCCAGAGGATATGACTGGCTACAATGTGATCAGGGCCCTTCCAGGCACTAATGGGCTTTCCAGTGCTTGGAGGAAGTTGTGGACATGAGCTGACACCTATAATTAGGCTCTGCAGGGGAGAAAGACCAAGATTGGGGGGGGGGGGGGGGGGGGCATAAGCAGGAGAAAACCCATTCCCCACAAACAAATAGATCCTCCTCTAGAAGCGGATTTTATCTTCTCATTTATCAGAGGCAATCTGCATTGATTAAACCAACAAGGGCCGGTCTGTGAGTGTACATTCACTTCATTAAGTCTGGGGATTACTCAAGGTTGCCAATGTAATCAAGCACGAAGCAGCCTGGGATTTGTGAGTGGGATCAGTTTAAATAATGGGGGGCAGGAGGAGGCTAGTGAAGAAGTGCCAGGCAATGCATGTGCATATTCAGAGGAACCAGGGAACTGCCTCTTACCACTGATGGGGCTTACATGTCACCAGACAGCCAGAAAACAAATGAGCTACAACAATAAACACAGATAACAATTACAAAGGCAAACATTGGCTTTTGGGAACGAGTAGCCGGCGAGAAGACGGTATACATTAACAAAGTAGGCAAATGTTTGAAAGATAAACTCTGCCTAAATCAAGTGTGACGGGTAGAGAGGGAGACACAGGCAGGAGCAGAGAGAGAGAGAGGCACAGATAAGGGAATATATTATTAATATTATTATTATTATAGGGGGAATAGAATGACACTTCTTACACAGGCTGCCTTCATTATTTCATTACACTTTCTCTTTTCTCTACTGGGGTCACATAATCCGGATGCCAATTATCTTGTTGTGTGCTGTAAGCAGCTATGTACATAACATATGTAAGAGAACATCTGTGGATGAGATACACCTCTTGGGGATTTGGGGTACAGGTGCGCGGTGCTGGCCTAGGACAGACATCTCAGTCTCACAGTTCTGTTATCTGGCTTGCCTTCAGTCTACTTAAGAGTTGCCCAGAGCAGGCCAGTTTTTTTTTCTTTTCAGTACAATTTAAAGAATGTGATGTGTCATTCAAAATAACCACCTGTGACTAATAAAACAGAAGTTTCACTTAATATGTTTTTTTTTTTTATTTTCCGGAATGCTTCTTGGTCAATGGAGGTTGTGGCGGGCAAAGTGACTATTTGAAATGCACTAGTGTAGATGGGAAGAGAGAAACTGCAATCAGGAACAAATGATTCTACCTCAACCTAGGAGTGTAGAGATGTGGGGTGTTTGCTCACTATGTTTAGGTATGGACAATGTAGGGATGTAGAGATGTGGGATGTTGGCTCGTTATGTCTAGGTATGGACAACGTAAGGTGTAGAAATGTGGGGTGTTGGCTCCCTATGTCTAGATATGGACAGCGTAGGGGTGTAGAAATGTGGGGTGTTGGCTCGCTATGTCTAGATATGGACAATGTAGGGGTGTAGAGATCTGGGGTGTTGGCTCACCATGTCTAGGTATGGACAATGTAGGGTGTAGAAATGTATGTTGTTGGCTCACTACGTCTAGGAAAGGAAAACGTTGCGGTGTAGAGATGTGGGGTGTTGGCTCACTATGTCCAGGTATGGACAATGTTGCGGTGTAGAGATGTGGGTTGTTGGCTCACTATGTCTAGGTATGGACAATGTAGAGTGTAGAAATGTGGTGTGTTGGTTCGCTATGTCTAGATATGGACAAAGTTGCAGTGTAGAGATGTGGGGTATTGGCTCACTATGTCTAGGTATGGACAATGTAGAGTGTAGAAATGTGGTGTGTTGGCTCGCTATGTCTAGATATGGACAATGTTGCGGTGTAGAGATGTGGGGTGTTGGCTCACTATGTCCAGGTATGGACAATGTTGCGGTGTAGAGATGTGGGTTGTTGGCACACTATGTCTAGGTATGGACAATGTAGAGTGTAGAAATGTGGTGTGTTGGCTCGCTATGTCTAGATATGGACAACGTTGCAGTGTAGAGATGTGGAGTGTTGGCTCACTATGTCTAGGCATGGACAATGTAGGATGTAGAAATGTTTGGTGTTGGCTTGCTACGTCTAGGTATGGACAGTTGTGGTGTAGAGATGTGGAATGTTTGCTCACTATGGGGGTGTAGACATGTGGGATGTTGGCTCACTATGTCTAGGTATAGACAATGTAGGGGTGTGGAGATGTGGGGTGTTGGCTTACTGTGTCTAGGTATGGACAATGTAGGGGTGTAGAGATGTGGGGTGTTTGCTCACTATGTCTAGGTATAGACAATGTAGGGGTGTGGAGATGTGGGGTGTTGGCTTACTGTGTCTAGGTATGGACAATGTAGGGGTGTAGAGATGTGGGGTGTTGGCTTACTGTGTTTAGGTATAGACAAGGTAGGGGTGTACTGATGTGGGGTGTTGGCTCACTATGTCTAGGTATGGACAATGTAGGGGTGTAGAGATGTGGGGTGTTGGCTTACTGTGTTTAGGTATAGACAATGTAGGGGTGTACTGATGTGGGGTGTTGGCTCACTATGTCTAGGTATGGACAATGTAGGGGTGTGGAGTTGTGGGGTGTTGGCTCACTATGTCTAGGTATGGAGAATGTAAGGGTGTAAAGATGTGGGGTGTTGGCTCACTATATCTAGGTATGGAAAATGTAGGGGTGTAAAGATGTGGGGTGTTGGCTCACTATGTCTAGGTATGGAGAATGTAAGGGTGTAAAGATGTGGGGTGTTGGCTCACTATATCTAGGTATGGAAAATGTAGGGATGTAAAGATGTGGGGTGTTGGCTCACTATGTCAGGATATGGACAATGTATGGGGTATGGAGCTGTGGGGTGTTGGCTCACTATGTCTAGGTATGGAGAATGTAAGGGTGTGGAGGTGTGGGGTTTTGGCTCACTATATCTAGGTATGGACAATGTAGGAGTGTAAAGATGTGGGGTGTTGGCTCACTATGTCTAAGTATGGACAATGTAGGGGTGTTGAGATGTGGGATTTCGGCTCACTATGTCTAGGTATAGACAAAAGTTGCAATGTAGAGATGTGGTGTGTTGGCTCACTATATTTAGGTATGGGAAATCTAGGGGTGTAGAGATGTGGGGTGTTTGCTCACTATGTCTAAGGAATGGACAACGTAGGGATGTAGAGATGTGGGGTGTTGGCTCACTATGTTTAGGTATAGACAATGCACAAGTACAGTATATTGAATTGTTTGGTGGAAAGCCCAAAGATAATCTTATTCATGAATCATGATCAGTGCTGGCCACACACATACAATCTCCCTATGGATTTATCAAAAACCATGAAGTACAAAGGCCTCCGGCCTCCATGATGGGGTGGCCTTCCCATCAGGTAGGCCTTTGTAGCTTAGACTCATCGTGAATGGAATGATCCTCCATTGAGTTGATTGAGTGGTATGGCCTTCATGCTACAAATATTTCACAGAGACTATAAACTCAGATTGCACCGTGTGTGGCTAGCCTTTGGGTGGTCATAGATAACTAAATAATTACTACAAGCAAATACATGCCAGTCCTGTGGTTTCCTGCAGAGTATAGAAGAAGGCTTTTGAGCAGAAGCAGAGTGGGACAAGGGACATTCTCAGTTAAGGTTAATTTTCTTTCTGCTCCCCATCCCAGACCAGAGGGACAGTTGGCCATCTCAGTGTCTGGATCACACACTTGGCCTGCGGCTCCTATATTGTGAGGGTTTTTTTGTTCTGTTTAGTGCAGGATGATTTTTGCCCCATAGTTCTCACCCTTTTAGCTGCTATTCGAGAGTAGTTATCTCTACGGTTTTATCACATATTGAAATATATGGATATTTAAATCTAAATTTACTTCTTTCCTCAACATGCAAGGAAAAATACGTATTACCGTTTTCTTTACAGGGACACTGTTTATTTGAACTTTTTATTAGGCGAGTAGATTTAAATTCTTGCTCTTAAGAAGTCAACTGGACCACTTAGCAGTGCTCAGAGACTGGACTTTGCAGAGAACTATTTACCATGGTGACTCCCAGAGAAAATTAGCATCACATTGTAAGATTGATATGTACACTGTAGACTAAAATAACAAACTGTTGGAGAAATATAAATTCAATATAAGTATAATAGTAATACTAATAAGTGACTCTGGCTTTTGTATCTAATTAGTGAACTGCTACATGACCAATAAATCCTTCATGACGAATTCTCTTTAACTAGATCAACATTACATGTACGGGTTTACTGAAGGAGTCATTCTTCATGGTAGCTTATGTTCACTTGAAATATCCAACAGATTAGGAGGAAGATTGTATTTGTTAAGGTCCTCTGAAAGTGACCAGAAAATTTAAGTGAGCACAAGCTATGGTGAAAATTACTTATTTAATAATTCACCCCATAGCGTACATCATGGGCACTCAGGACACATGGTCCAGCCGGGTCTTCTTGTGAGTAATTGGACATTACTATTAGTCTTATATTTGAACCAAAGTAATCTTTAAGGTACCCTCCCATCTCCTGGTCTATTAGGATCCTAGAAAATGTACACATGGTGTACATGTAAAATATTAGTCTTATATTTGAACCAAAGTAGTCTAGTAGTAGTCAACATTTTAATCTGTGTGGCCAGAGGTGTCCCTGGTCTACTAGGATCCTAAAAATGCCCCTGGTGTACATGATGGTCATAGGTGGTTGCCCAGATGCCTCCATCTCCAAGTCCTGATATATTTTGTTGGCCGTGGCATGGAACATCACGGTGCAATCTTTTATTCCTTCAACAGTATGCTTGCTCATATTGAATATTAAAATATTAATCTTAGATTTGAACCAAAGTAGTCTTCATGGTATCCTCCCAGCCACTTAAACATTTTAATCTGTGTGCCCAGAGGTGTCCCTGGTCTACTAAGATCCTAGAAATGCCCTTGGAGTACACAATGGTAATCAGTGGTTGCCCAGGTGCCTCCATCTCCAAGTGCAGGTATCTCCTTGTTGGCTGTGGTATGGAACATCATGGTGGAATCTTTATTCCTTCGACAGCATGATTACTCATATAAAATCTTAAAATATTAGTCTTATATTTGAACCAAAGTAGTCTTTATGGTATCTGCCCAGCCCCGCAAC
Organism: Aquarana catesbeiana; assembly: GCF_042186555.1. Taxonomy (NCBI): domain Eukaryota; kingdom Metazoa; phylum Chordata; class Amphibia; order Anura; family Ranidae; genus Aquarana; species Aquarana catesbeiana. The sequence continues at coordinate 4,964,900 of NC_133333.1, read as the reverse complement.
ATTTTAATCTGTGTGCCCAAAGGTGTCCCTGGTCTACTAGGTTCCTAGAAACACCCTTGGTGTACACAATGGTAATCGGTGGTTGCCCAGGCGCCTCCATCTCCAAGTCCAGCTATATCCTGTTGGCCGTGGTATGGAACATCATGGTGGAATCTTTTATTCCTTCAACAGTATGCTTACTCATATAAAATATTAAAAAAATAGTCTTAGATTTGAACCAAAGTAGTCTTAATGGTATCCTCCCAGCTCCACATCATTTTAATCTGTGTGCCTAGAGATACCCCTGATCTATTAGGATCCTAGAAACACCTCTGGTGTATGCAATGGTCATCGGTGGTTGCCCAGGTGCCTCCATCTCCAAGCCCAGGTATCTCCTTGTTGGCTGTGGTATGGAACATCATGGTGGAATCTTTATTCCTTCGACAGCACGATTACTCATATAAAATCTTAAAATATTAGTCTTATATTTGAACCAAAGTAGTCTTTACGGTATCTGCCCAGCCTCTCAAAATTTTAATCTGTGTGCCCAAAGGTGTCCCTGGTCTACTAGGATCCTAGAAACGCGGTTGATTTACAGAATGGTAATTGGTGGTTGCCCAGGTGCCTCCATCTCCAAGTCCAGTTATATCCTGTTGGCCGTGGTATGGAACACCCCTGGTGTACGTAATGGTCATCGGTGGTTGCCCAGGTGCCTCCATCTCCAAGTCCAGCTATATCCTGTTGGCCATGGTATGGAACATCATGGTGGAATCTTTTATTCCTTCAACAGTATGCTTACTCATATAAAATATTAAAAAATGAGTCTTAGATTTGGACCAAAGTAGTCTTAATGGTATCCTCACAGCTCCACAACATTTTAATCTGTGTGACCTGGTCTATTAGGATCCTAGAAACACCCCTGGTGTACGCAATGGTCATTGGTGGTTGCCCAGGTGCCTCCATCTCCAAGTCCAGGTATCTCCTTGTTGGCTGTGGTATGGAACATCTTGGTGGAATTTTTTACTCCTTCAACGGTATGCTTGCTCATGTTATATATAAAAATATTAATCTTAGGTTTGAACCAAAGTAGTCTTCATGGTATCCTCCCAGCCCCTCAACATTTTAATCTGTGTACCTAGAGGTGCCCCTGGTCAATTAAGATCCTATAAACACCCCTGTTGTACACAGTAGTCATCGGTGGTTGCCCAGATGCCTCTCCAAGTCCTAGTATCTACTGTTGGCCGTGGTGTGGAACATCATGATGGAATCCTTATTCCTTCAACAGGATGAATACTCATACCCTCATCCTCCGGTGACCTTCCCGTTATGGACAACCTTTTTTTTTTGCAGTGAATTGTCTTTACGTATCTTTTAGTTGGATGGGTTCAGCTTTATAATTGTGAGTAAAAGAAGACGTCCTCAGTTGGGGAAAAAAATAAAGTTTAGTTTTGTGTCTGCTGGCTCTCACTTGGGAAGGAGGGCGATCGTAGGAGTGAGAGAGAGAGAGAGAGAGAGAGAGAGAGGGGCTTTGGTTTAAAGAATTAAATGTTTACCAGCCTGAAATAAGCCCAGTTAAAAAAGAGACATTGAAGAGATGAGACAGGGTACAACTTCAAAGAATTCATCCGGGGCTGGTGGAGGGGAGATTTAGCGACAGTATTGGGAAGTTATTTAGATATTAATAACACATTTTCCTGAGGCGCTAGGATTGCACTTTTTCTTCAAGCTATTTGGCTGGGTGGAATATGGCGCAGTGAAATGTTGGGGAGAGATAACAGAATCAGCTGCCCGGGTCCTGCGACTGCATCATTGCATTAAACTGGGATTAACCTTCTACTTCCCCCCCCCCCCCACACCCCCACCCTCACAGCTATCCAAATTTTTATAGAAAATGTACATGGCAGGATTTGAAATCACATCTTGCGGAGTCCTTACGGCTGGGGGGATACCTGCCTATAGCGCTCATCCTTTCATGTGTGTGTTGTCAGACACAATTGGTGTTTAATGGTAAGACGGTGACCTGTATTAATTTCTACCTTCTATCTCCTTCATTCTGCAATCAGCCTCTGATAGGATTCCCTGCCTGCCTCCCGTCTGATCCCCATTATCACTTAGTAGACTCTTACCAAAATTCTCCCAGCACAGAGGGAGAGAGAGGAGACTTTCCTGACAGATAAAGGGACTCATCCCTCAGTAAAATGACGGGATTGTGGAAGGCACATAAGACGCCGCGGAGGTATTACCGAGGGGGCCGCGTGCCGCAGAGCGCCGTCCGCACATGGGCCTCTCCACACCGCTCCCCGTATTATCGGGTCAGCGCCATTCTTTATCGAATTATTATTTATCATTGTACGGGATTTATATAGCGCCAACCGTTTACGTAGCGCTTTACAACTTGAGGGTAGACAGTACAAATACAATACGCTTTAACCGCTTCAGCCCCCGACCATTTGGCTGGCAAAAGACCAGAGCGTTTTTTTTTTTTTTTTTTTTGCGATTCGGCACTGGGTCGCTTTAACTGACAATTGCGCGGTCGTGCGACGTCGCACCCAAACAAAATCGATGTCCTTTCCCCCCCCCCACAAATAGAACTTTCTTTTGGTGGTATTTGATCACCTCTGCGGTTTTTATTTATAAACAAAATAATAGCGACAATTTTGGGGGAAAAAAACGCATTTTTTTTTTAACTTTTTGCTATAATAAATATCCCCCCAAAAAATATATAAAAAAACATTTTTTTCCCTCAGTTTAGGCCGATACGTATTCTTCTACATATTTTTGGTGAAAGAAAATCGCAATAAGCAATTATTGATGGGCTTGCGCAAAAGTTATAGCGTCTACAAAATAGGGGATAGTTTTATGGCATTTTTATTAGTAATTTCTTTTTTACTAGTAATGGCGGCGATCGGCGATTTTTTTCATGACTGCGACATTATGGCGGACAGATCGGACACTTTTGGCGCTATTTTGGGACCATTCACATTTATACAGCGATCGGTGCGATTAAAAATGCATTGATCACTGTGTAAATGTGACTGGCAGTGAAGGGGTTAACCACTAGGTGGCGCTGTAGGGTTTAAGCGTGTCCTAGGTAGTGATTCTAATAGTGGGGGGGGAGGGGCTAGGTGTGACACGACACTGATCACCGCTCTCGATTACAGGGGGCTGTGATCAGTGTCACTAGGCAGAACAGGGAAATGCTTGTTTACATTAGTTCTTCCTCTCCGTGAGACGATCGCAGGTATCCCCGCGTATATCGAGTCCGCGGGACCCACACTCACGGAGCTAGCAGCAGCGCGCACGCGATGGCACGGCGGCAAATTAAAAGGGACGTACAGGTGCGCCCATGCCATGCCATTCTGTTGACGTATATCTACATGCGGCAGTCGGCAAGCGGTTAATACAGGAGGAATCAGAGGGCCCCACTCCTTGGAGCTTACAATCTAAGAGGGAAGGTCAAGAGATACAAGAGGTAATAACTGTGGGCGATGTGCTGATTATCTAATTATGGAGAATATTCCTACACATTCCATCATTTCCCAGTAAAGAAAAAAAAATAAATAGAACTATAATTAGATAAAACCTTTCTTTAAAAAAAAAAAAAAAGCAGTTGTATACAGTGCCTTGAAAAAGTATTCATACCCCTTGAAATTTCCCACATTGTGTCATGTTACAACCAAAATACGTAAATGTATTTTATTGGTATTTTATCTGATAGACCAACACAAAGTGTCACATAATTGTGAAGTGGAAGGAAAATGATAAATGATACAAATAAATATGTGAAAAGTGTGGGGGAGGGGCATTTGTATGGCGCCCCCTTTACTCTGATACCCCTAACTAAAATCTAGAGGAACCAATTGCCTTCAGAAGTCACCTAATTAGTAAATAGAGTCCATCTGTGTATCATTTAATCTCAGTATAAATACAGCTGTTCTGTGAAGCCCTCAGAGGTTTGTTAGAGAACCTTAGTGAACAAACAGCATCATGAAGGCCAAGGAACACACCGGACAGGTCAGGGATAAAGTTGTGGAGAAGTATAAAGCAGGGTTAGGTTATAAAAAAAATCTCCCAAGCTTTGAACATCTCACGGAGCTCTGTTCAATCCATCACCGGAAAATGGAAAGAATATGGCACAACTGCAAACCTACCAAGACATGGCCGTCCACCTAAACTGACCGGCCGGGCAAGGAGAGCATTCATCAGAGAAGAGCCAAGAGGTCCATGGTAACTCTGGAGGAGCTGCAGAGATCCACAGCTCAGGTGGGAGAATCTGTCCACAGGACAACTATTAGTCGTGTTCTCCACAAATCTGCCCTTTATGGAAGAGTGACAAGAAGAAAGACATTGGTGAAAGAAAGTCATAAGAAGTCCTGTTTGTAGTTTGTGAGAAGCCATGTGGAGGACACAGCAAACATGTGGAAGAAGGTGATCTGGTCAGATGAGACCAAAATTATACTTTATGGCCTAAAAGTAAAACGCTATGTGTGGGGAAAACTAACACTGCACATCACCCTGAACACACCATCCCCACCGTGAAACATGGTGGTGGCAGCATCATGTGGTGGGGATGGTTTTCTTCAGCAGGGACAGGGAAGCTGGTCAGAGTTGATGGGAAGATGGATGGAGACAAATACAGGACAATCTTAGAAGAAAACCTGTTAGAGTCTACAAAAGACTTGAGACCGGGGCGGAGGTTCACCTTCCAGCAGGACAACAACCCGAAACATCCAGCCAGAGCTACAATGGAATGGTTTAGATCAAAGCATATTCATGTGTTAGAATGGCCCAGTCACAGTCCAGACCTAAATCACATCGAGAATCTGTGGCAAGACTTGAAAATTGCTGTTCACAGACGCTCTCCATCCAATCTGACAGAGCTTGAGATATTTTACAAAGAAGAATGGGCAGAAATGTCCTCTCTAGATGTGCAAAGCTGGTAGAGACATCCCCAAAAAGACTTGTAGAGAAAGGGGGTTCTACAAAGTATTGACTCCGGGGGCGCCATACAAATGCCCCTCCCCCCCACACTTTTCACATATTTATTTGTATCATTTATCATTTTCCTTCCACTTCACAATTATGTGACACTTTGTGTTGGTCTATCACATAAAATCCCAATAAAATACATTTATGTTTTTTGGTTGGAACATGAGAAAATGTGGAGAATTTCAAGGGGTATGAATACTTTTCTTTTCTTTTTCACTAAGTTTTATGAATACTTTTTCAAGGCACTGTATATAATGGGAACCTATATATAAGGGATGAGTGAATTGATGTCAAACAATACATATATATGATTTGATTCTGTAACAACAATAAGGCTCCATTCACTCAGGACTTTCAAAAAAGTCTTCCTGGACGTCGGATTGCTGGCAGGAAAACGCTGCTTTAAAAACGCGCTTTTAACAGCGTTTTTTTTAAATGCGTTTACATCCCTACTCTACTCTCCCAACTACTACTCCCTATTCTACACTCTCCCAACTACTACTCCCTACTCTACTCTACCAGCTACTACTCCCTACTCTACTCTACCAACTACTACTCCCTACTCTACCAACTACTACTTCCTACTCTGCTCTACCATCTACTACTCCCTACTCTACTCTACCAACTACTACCTCCTACTCTACTCTCCCAACTACTACTCCCTACGCTACTCTACCAACTACTACTCCCTACTCTACCAACTTCTACTCCCTACTCTACCAACTTCTACTCCCTACTCTATTCTACCAACTACTACTCCCTACTCTACTCTCCCAACTACTACTACCTCCTCTGCTCTACTAACTACTACTCCCTACTCTACTCTACCAACTACTACTCCCTACTCTACTCTCCCAACTACTACTCCCTACTCTACTCTACCAACTACTACTCCCTACTCTACTCTACCAACTGCTGCTACCTACTTTGTTCTACTCTTCCAACTATTACTACCTACTCTGCTCTACCAACTACTACTCATTACTCTTTTCTCCCAACTACTACTACCTACTCTACTCTCTCAACTGCAGATTAATGCTTACATTTTTTGGAGGGGAGGAAGGGTTTTTTTGCGGACACATAATAATCATACATTTTGGGGAGAGGGGGGCACCGTTTGCCCTGGATGCCCGTGTCCCGGCGCTGGTTAGGGCACATTGTTATATTTAGTATTTAGCTTGTCTGGATGGGATTCCTGACTCCTCATAGATGTACAGATCTTAGTAGGAAGAAGAAATCAGGAAATAGCCAGTAAATGATGTCCTGTGACATCCTGCATGCTGCCAGATGATGATTCCAATTAGTGGGCGGTCCGTGCCTCTCTCTATGGTGGGTGTAAATATCAGGCGGGATGTAATGCTGTAATCAGGGAATAATAATAGATATCATTTATTTCAGCTGCCAGCCTTCATCTGTCCTAAATATTCAATGTTTCTTGTAATGCAAACAGAATCCCCCTTGGTGAGCCTCAGTGTGATCCTTATTATATGCAGTGCAGCCGTTCATCTATGGAGCTGGTTGCGGTGTCTCCTGCTTTAAAGTGACACTAAAAATCACATTTTTATCAAATAAAATAAATCTAATTAGAAGTAGAATGTTCCTTCTATCTCTTCTTTTCTTTGTTTTGTCTCTGAAATGCAAGTTTTTTTCTGCTGCTCTCAGACTTTCTGTTCTGGGGTGTCTACGTTCGTTCTCCATGCCCCCCCACCTTATATACCTAGCCCCCCACCTTATATACCTAGCCCCCCCACCTTTATATACCTAGCCCCCCCACCTTATATACCTAGCCCCCCCACCTTTATATACCTAGCCCCCCCACCTTATATACCTAGCCCCCCCACCTTATATACCTAGCCCCCCCACCTTTATATACCTAGCCCCCCCACCTTATATACCTAGCCCCCCCACCTTTATATACCTACCCCCCTTTCCTGCCCACCCCTGAGATGGGCATCTGGAGCACATCATGTGAGCAGAAATACCGCAAACTGCGCCCCCCCCAGATGTATGAGCATTATGTGTCAGCAAAAATCCCCCCCCCCAAAAAAAATTGAACACTAATCTGCATGCTTACCCCAAGCATAAATTCCCCCTCCTCCCAGTACAAATCCACCCCCTGCTGAAATCCCCCCCTCCCAGCACAAATCTTTGACCCCCCGTCCCCTAAACCCCTCAACACAAATGTGCCCCCCCCCAAAAAAAATCACCCCTCCTAGCACAAATCCTCTACCGCTCAAATTTCCCCTTCTAGTACACATCCTCTCCCCCCTCCAAATTCCCCCTCCCAGCACAAATTTCCCCCACCCTTCCTCCTAGCATGAATACCCCCCAATCATCCCTACTGGCGCAACCCCCCCCCCCGAAAAATAAATTGAGGACTAATCTGCATCCTTACCCCTCCCACAGCTCTGCACTCTCTCCTTGTGCATAGTGACTGATCTTGTCTCCACCCCCTCCTGTAGTTTTCTGCAAGTAGCCTGTAGCGGGTGGAGCCTGCTTGGCCCCTCCCACAGCTCTGCTCTCTGCACAGGCCATGTACAGTACATTGATGATGTCACAGCTACTTTTATAAAGTAATATCTGGGTGGATTTATATCCTTTGTGGCTATTGAGGAATATACTGTATTTATATGAATGTTTTTTTGCTGGGAGTTCAGCTTTACATTTGACTTTGGGTGTTTTCATCTGGGGAGGGAAACAGTGATAATCTGTCCTATAAGGGGGATAATCTGTCCTATAGGGTGATAATCTGTCCTATAGAGGGATAATCTGTCCTATAGGGTGATAACCTGTCATATAGGGTGATAATCTGTCCTATAGAGGGATAATCTGTCCATTAGGGTGATAATCTGTCCTATAGGGTGATATTCTGCCCTATAGGGTGATATTCTGTCCTATAGAGTGATAATCTGTCCTATAGGGTGATATTATTTCCTATAGGGTGATATTCTGTCCTATGGAGAGTGATAATCTGTCCTATAGGGTGATAATCTGTCCTGTAGGGTGATAATCTGTCCTATAGATTGATAATCTGTCCTATAGAGGGATAATCTGTCCTATAGGGTGATAACCTGTCCTATAGGATGATAATGTGTCCTATAGGATGATAATCTGTCCTATACAGTGATAATCTGTCCTATAGGGTGATAATCTGTTCTATAGGGTAATAATCTGTCCTATAGAGGGATAATCTGTCCATTAGGGTGATAATCTGTCCTATAGGGTGATAATTTGTTCTATAGGGTGATATTCTGTCCTATAGAGTGATAATCTGTCCTATAGGGTGATATTCTGTCCTATAGGGTGATATTCTGTCCTATAGAGTGATAATCTGTCCTATAGGGTGATAATCTGTCCTATAGATTGATAATCTGTCCTATAGAGGGATAATCTGTCCTATAGGGTGATAACCTGTCCTATAGGGTAATGTGTCATATAGGGTTATAATCTGTCCTATAGAGTGATAATCTGTCCTATAGGGTGATAATCTGTTCTATAGGGTAATATTCTGTCCTATAGAGGGATAATCTGTCCATTAGGGTGATAATCTGTCCTATAGGGTGATAATTTGTTCTATAGGGTGATAATCTGTCTTATAGCGGAATAATCTGTCCTATAGGGTGATAATCTGTCCTATAGGGTGATATTCTGCCCTATAGAGTGATAATCTGTCCTATAGGGTGATATTCTGTCCTATAGGGTGATATTCTGTCCTATAGAGTGATAATCTGTCCTATAGGGGGATAATCTTTTCTAAGGGGGATATTCTGTCCTATAGCGGAATAATCTGTCCTATAGGGTGATAATTTGTTCTATAGGGTGATAATCTGTCCTATAGCGGAATAATCTGTCCTATAGGGTGATATTCTGTCCTATAAAGTGATAATCTGTCCTATAAAGTGATAATCTGTCCTATAGGGTGATATTCTTTCCTATAGGGTGATATTCTGTCCTATAGGGTGATAATCTGTCCTATAGGGTGATATTCTGTCCTATAGGGTGATAATCTGTCCTATAGAGTGATAATCTGTCCTATAGGGGGATAATCTTTCCTAAGGGGGATATTCTGTCCTATAGGGTGATAATCTGTCCTACAGGGGGGTAATATGTCCTATAGGGGGGATAATCTGTCCTATAGGGTTATATTCTGTCCTATAGGGTGATAATCTGTCCTATAGAGTGATAATATGTCCTATAGGGTGATAATCTGTCCTATAGAGTGATAATCTGTCCTACAGGGTGATAATCTGTCCTATAGGGGGGATAATCTGTCCTATAGGGGGATATTCTGACCTATAGGGTGACAATCTGTCATATAGGGGGATAATCTGTCCTATACGGTGATAATCTGTCCTATAGGGTGATATTCTGTCCTATAGGGTGAGAATCTGTCCTATAGAGTGATAATCTGTCCTATAGGGTGATAATCTGTCCTATAGGGGGGAATAATCTGTCCTATAGGGGGATATTCTGTCCTATAGGGGGATAATCTGTCCTATAGGGTGATAATCTGTTCTATAGGGGGATATTCTGTCTTATAGGGGGATAATCTGCCCTATAGGGGGATAATCTGTCCTATAGGGTGATATGAATACACAGATTGGGGGGAAGAACTCTGATCAAAGTGCAGAGTCAGATATAGGTGGTCAGTCTGGGGGGAACAATCTATGACTCGGATCAATCCCAGAACTTCATAGGAAGTCATATCACTGCCAACAATGAGATATTACATCCATGTGATCAATCTATCTATCTAGTAATCATCTATCAATCTCTCTATTATCTTTCTATTGATCTATCTATTGCATATCTATCTATTAATCATCTACCAATCTCTCTACTATCTATCTATTATATATCTATTCTATATCTTCTCTATCTATCTATTAATTATCTATCTATCTATCTATCTATCTATCTATCTATCTATCTATCTATCTATCTATCTATCTATTAATCATCTATCTATCTATCTATCTATTAATTATCTATCTATCTATCTATTATCTATCTATCTATCTATCTATTATCTATCTATCTATCTATCTATCTATCTATCTATCTATCTATCTATCTATCTATCTATCTATCTATCTCTTATCTATCTATTAATCATCGATCTATCTCTCATCTATCTATTATCTATCTATCTATCTATCTATCTATCTATCTATCTATCTATCTATCTATCAATCATCGATCTATCTATCTATCTATCTATCTATCTATCTATCTATCTATCTATCTATCTATCTATCTATCTATCTATTTATCTATTCTTATCTATCTATTAATCATTGATCTATCTATCTATCTATCTATCTATCTATCTATCTATCTATCTATCTATCTATCGATCTATCTATCGATCTATCTATCTATCAATCATCGATCTATCTATCTATCTATCTATCTATCTATCTATCTATCTATCTATCTATCTATCTCTTATCTATCTATTAATCATCAATCTATCTATTATCTATCTATCTATTAATTATCTCTCTATCTATCTATCTATCTATCTATCTATCTATCTATCTATCTATCTATCTATCTATCTCTTATCTATCTATTAATCATCGATCTATCTCTCATCTATCTATTAATTATCTATCTATCTATCTATCTATTAATCATCGATCTATCTATCTATTAATTATCTATCTATCTATCTATCTATCTATCTATCTATCTATCTATCTATCTATCTATCTATCTATCTATCTGTCTATCTCTTATCTATCTATTAATCATCGATCTATCTCTCATCTATCTATTAATTATCTATCTATCTATCTATCTATCTATCTATCTATCTATCTATCTATCTATCTATTAATCATCGATCTATCTATCTATTATCTATCTATCTATCTATCTATCTATCTATCTATCTATCTATCTATCTATCTATTCTTATCTATCTATTAATCATTGATCTATCTATCTATCTATCTATCTATCTATCTATCTATCTATCTATCTATCTATCTATCTATCTATCTATCTATCTATCTATCTATCTCTTATCTATCTATTAATCATCAATCTATCTATTATCTATCTATCTATTAATTATCTATCTATCTATCTATCTATCTATCTATCTATCTATCTATCTATCTATCTATCTGTCTATCTCTCGCTCTCTCTATATATCTCTTATCTATCTATCTCGCTATATATTTTAAACATGTATAGCATTCCTCTGCTTCCCTAGAAATATCTAAGACCGTAAAGTGGTTTTGATATTTTATTTTTTACTTCTTCTGTTGTTCTATTTTCCTTGTATGTGATTGGATATTCTTTATAAAGTGAAGCTTCACCTCAATGACTAATCTCTGAAAAAAATCTCCTATCTATCTATCTATCTATCTATCTATCTATCTATCTATCTATCTATCTATCTATCTATCTATCTATCTATCTATCTATCTATCTATCTATCTATCTATCTCTTATCTATCTATTAATCATCGATCTATCTCTCATCTATCTATTATCTATCTATCTATCTATCTATCTATCTATCTATCTATCTATCTATCTATCTATCTATCTATCTATCTCTCTATCTATCTCAGTGTTGGGGACGGTGTCATTATTTAATGTTCTGAGTGTCCCTTTTGTCTCGTAATAAACTTCCCTTCTCTGGGTTCCCCTTTGAAGTCAGCCTGTCCAGCTTGCAGCACGTTTTCAGGCCATCAATGGACACTTTAGCAATACAAACATCTTAAAGATAAAGTAACCAAACTAGAATGGGACTTTGAATGGGGGGAATAGCTGTCTTACTTTTTGCCATGGAGTGTGCAGCGGGGTCTGCCTAATCCGGCTTTCATTTCCCCGACAAATGCCAAGAATCTGTATCTGTCTCTGAGCCCATCAGGGGCCTGATTACACAACAAAAGCCCCCCATTATCCCCAGAAGCCGAATGGGCGGGGGGCAGGGGGGGCCGCAGTCTATGTGCACAGAGCATCTTCTAACTACTGACTTGTGGAGTCAAGAGCAAACAGTGAAGAAAAGAGCAGCGTTAACCCCTTCACGCCCCTCACACCCCCTTATTACAGGGGGGCGGACATTCCTTTATCTATGTAGACTTATAGACTTCTGATATTAAGTTGAGAAAAATCTCAGAGTGTAAAAACTAAAGCCAGACAAAATTAGGATTTTTTTTCACGAATTCACCTAAATTGTGATTTTTTTTGTTTGTTTTATACTTTATTCTTACTTTCCTGAGGAATTCGGATTTTGGTGTTTTTTTTTTTATAACTTTTGCCATCAGACCACTTGTTTCTAAAAGTTAGATTTTACAGGAAACAATGGAGTTATAAGAGGAAAATAAAATATCAGATTGTGAACTCAACTTGTTTTTTGATTTATGTGACTTCAATGTGTAAAGGCATAATAAATAACAATTATTATTATATTAATAAGGATAAAACATTGGGAAGTTGGAGGAGTTTGAATGTTTTTTACTATAAATTATAATTATTCAATTACAAAATATCAGATTGTGAACTCAACTTGTTTTTTGATTTATGTGACTTCAATGTGTAAAGGCATAAATAATAATCATAATTATTATTATTATATTAATAAGAATAAAACATTGGGAAGTGTGAGGGGTTTGAATTTATTTTACAGAAAATGTATAACCCTCAAAAACTGGTTCTGGCCTGCTCAGTAGATTGTTTAAATACAAATAAAAATAAATAAAAAGATTGTATAGAAAATGAATAAAGAGATTAAAAAAAAAAAATAAATCTGCATTTCTAAATGCACAAAATATCAAAATATAACCAGATACTAATATTTGGAGGTAATAACAGCAGGCATAGGTGTGTGCAGCCTATTGCATTAGGCTGTGCACCCCAAAGCTCAAACACACATGTGTGTATATATTTATGTATATATCTATATCTTTATCTATCTATCTATCTATCTATCTATCTATCTATCTATCTATCTATCTATCTATCTATCTATCTATCTATCTATCTATATGTCTATCTATCTATCTATGGCAATGGATGGTGTCATTAGTTTTTTTATTTTTTTATTATTTTATTTTTGGATTATTTTCTACAATTGTATCTATTATTTTTTACACCCGGCACACCCCCTGCACACCCCCTGCACACGCCTATGACAGCAGGGGTAGCTGATCCAGGGAATATCCGATTGCCTCCTGGGGGATCAGGAAGGAATTTTTTTTACCCCCACTGGAGCAAATTGGATCATGTTTTATTGGGTGTTTTTTTTTTTTATTGTCTTCCTCTGGATCAACTGTGGGTATAGCATTTTGTATAAGGAGGTTTTTTTTTTTGTTTTTTTTTTAACTGGTCAAACTAGAAACTTTTTTTAACCCTAACTGTGTAACAATGTTTAATGCTACTATCGCAAAATATTCTTAAAGGCCGCTGTGAATGTAGATATGGATTTCCAGAATGTAAAGTGTTGTAGCAAATGTCACAACATAAAAACCAGAGAAAATGTTTAGCAGATAGCTATCATATTGTGTTATCTGGAAGATACATTTACATTTTCTACATTTATCTATTCTGATCATCTCTAATTAAATTAATCACAGAATTATATGTAAAGCAAATCTATGACCTGTAGAGTGCAAAAGTCAAAAATACAAAGAAAAAAAACTTTTTCTTATTAATACTTTCCACCAGAACATGCTGTAGAAATCAATGGTTTTGTCATCTGCCTCATGCACACTGGACGCTATAATTACGTTATAAAAACGCCAGTAGCTTTGCAGTGATCTTTTTCAAAGTTTTTCAGCGCTTTTGCAATGGTGTTTTTTTTGCGTTTTTCAGCTTTCTTTTTTTTTAATGGGATCAAACGTAAAGAAAAAGTGTGACGTAGAGCGTTTTTACAGCTGGAAAAACTCCTCTCAGAACCTATTAATTTTAGGGGTTTTTTTACAGCCAAAACCAGTTGAGAACAGCCTCTGTGAGTATGGACACATAGGATAACATGCTGGAGAGTTTATTGACTGTAGAAAAAAAAAACGTCTGAAGCCCAAAACAGCAGCTGTATAAAAAAAGTCCGGTGTGCATTATAGTTAAATAGCTGACACTTTTGCAAAGAGTAGCCAATCGGTTTGCTGGGAACTGCCCTACTGGACCTGTGAATGGATATGGCGGGGGCCCAGAGTGAATTTACTATTATTATAGTGTAACAATAATCTGGACGCTGTACGACTACGGTTCATTCAGTAAAGGAGTGGAGGCTGTTTTGTTGAATAAGTAAAATAAGGTGAAGTTGTGTTCCCATTTAATGCCCAATATTTGCCAAGGAAAATAAAAAAAATGTTAAAAATAAAAAATAAAAAAATAAAAGGACATTGGTTTGCACGAGATTGGATAATTGAAATCAACTCCAATTCTACAAATTGCTTTACGCTAATTACAAAATTGGTGTACATTTTGTAGGTTATACGACAATGCTTGGATGTATAGTAGCTGTGTGCAGGAAATAAATTAATGATTGATCTTTTGATCTTTTGTCATGATTGGACGTTCAGGTTTTTTTTTATTTTTGGAAGGCCAGTTTTGTCGCATAATTGAGGCTAACAGGCTTCATGCTGCTTCACGTGGAACTTGTGACTCATTGTTATTTTACTTTAAACATGCTTTGACTAATATTGTAATAAAGGAGCCATGCAGTGAGTCAGGGGCTGAGCAGTTGGCAGTTAGCGTGTCCAATAATACAATTAAGAACTTGAAATCTTTCACTTTTAATACAAATCTGTATATAGGTGTATATATTTATTTATTTTTAATATACAAAAAAAAAATATATATATATATATACACATGTTTATTTATGTATTTATATTTTGTAATATGTATATAAATTTTAATATATATACTGTATATATAAATTTAAATATTAAAAAAATTATATATAGATATAGATAGATAGATAGGTAGATAGATAGAGAGATATAATGTGTTTATTTATTTTTGTAATATGTATATAAATTTAAAAAAATAATTAAAAAAAAAAAAAATATATATATATATATATATATATATATATATATACCAAACATGAACCAAAAAAAAAAAGAGCGGCACTCACAGGTCTTGAAAGGTGAACGCACGAGGGTGGTTTAATTCAACGTTTCAACGAGGCACAAGCTTGTCTTCCTCAGGATCTTGTGTCTTGTTGAAACGTTGAATCAAACCGCCATCATGCGTTCACCTTTTAAGACCCGTGAGTGCCGCTCTCTTTTTGGTTTATATGCGCTACAGCAGGGGTAGGCAACCTGTGGGGCCCTCCAGCTGTTGCAGAACTACAAGTCCCATCATGCCTCAGACCGGGAGTAACTGCCAGTCTTGCAATGCCTCATGGGAAATGTAGTTCCACAACAGCTGGAGGGCCCCCAGGTTGCCTACCCCTGCGGTACAGTCTTTGCTGTGCACACGGGCCCATTTTTTTATCCTTGATTTGTTTGCGGTGACAACCATTGGATATATACAGTATATACAATATATATATTTATATCACCTCTCAGCACTGTAGCACAAAGAAAAGCCTTGCACTATCTGTCATTATTGAGTGATTTTGATGAGTTGGCTGTGTCTATACAGTGACTTTATAATATCAATAACATAAACATAGAGGGAAAATCAATACATTTCTTTTGCTTCGCCTCTCCCTAATTTATCAATATTTTCCCTCAGATTTATACATCTGAAATGGGTAAATTACAAAGTGGAAAAAAAAAATTGGTAAAAGGCCGACAAGAGTGATAAAAAATATTAGACAAAATTATAAAACATTAAATAGACAGTTTCTTGTCCACAGCAGAAAAATCCTGGTGTTGGTGGACAATGTCATTGGCTTTATAAATTGACAACGTCCACAAAACAGAATTATTTTCCGATGTTTGAAGTATAGTAAAAAAAAAAAAGTGGAGGAATAGCCCAGAGCAGCTCTGTGAATAGGTAAAGCTGTCACAATAGAAAAAAAAAATGGAATGATCTGTTTTATAAATAGGTATTTATTTATTGGTGTATCCACTGGAGACGTGACATTGCCCTGCGCCGACATAGCAGCGTGTTGCATTCATGTCCCAGAAGGTCCATTATTCTGTATTTACATGTTGATGTGACATTGCAGCAGAGATGTAGTCCTGGTCTCTCTGGTGTGGTGGCAGACGAGGAAGCCTGCGGCACAGTCTAAGTGGGTGACGAGAGAATTACAGACTCAATTAAGGAGAGAATCAGTGCTGAGTTAATAGGGGTGGAAGGATGTCAGATGACTAAACCAGTAATATGGGAACGGCGAGAGCGCTATGATAGGGGGGTGACCCGCCGACACATCTCTGCACCATTGTCCCCTTTTCATGATTATATTAGGATATACACTGATATACACTGATATACACTGATATACATTGATATACATTGATATACACTGATATAGATTGATATACATTAATATACATTGATATACATTAATATACATTGATATACACTGATATACATTGATATACACTGATATAGATTGATATACATTGATATACATTGATATACACTGATATAGATTGATATACATTAATATACATTGATATACACTAATATACACTGATATACATTAATATACATTGATATACACTAATATACACTGATATACATTAATATACACTGATATACACTGATATACAATGATATACACTGATATACATTGATATACACTGATATAGATTGATATACATTAATATACATTGATATACACTGATATACATTGATATACATTGATATACACTGATTTACACTGATATACATTGATTTACACTGATATACATTGATATACACTGATATACACTGATATACATTGATTTACACTGATATACATTGATATACACTGATATACACTGATATACACGGATATACACTGATATACATTGATATCGGGTGCAAGTCATAAGAAGACTGGAAATAGCCGGAATCTGTCCCCTAATTTTCCTATACAGGCCGGGCTACACCGTCCCCCAAAATCACAAATGTGGAAGAAGCTGAACTCGCTAAAGAATTACCATTCATGGGGCAGATATACAATATGTGACCATAAATAACATTTTCTTTTATACATACAAATGCCCAATACAATTCATACTTATAGCTGGGGGGGGGGGGGGCATAGAATCATTAAATAATATCAAACATTTAATTTTAAATTGTATTTTTTTTCTTAATTCCTCAACACGTGATTGGATGTTCAAAAGGAAACATAGTAACAAATGGGCTCCTTTAGTTACTTATTCCCAATGAGTGTACAATTTTTATGTGGGTTTGGACGGGGATTTATAGAACCCCAACCTGGGCTTATATGAATCCCCCGTCCAACCCCACTTCTATACCCATCCTGGGCTAACATTAATCCCCAACCTCACCCCCCGGCTTCTATGAACCGCCCTCCAAACCCCACTTCTATACCCATCCTGGACTTATATTTACCTCCCCCCATCTCCATCTCAGGCTTATATTAACCCCTTCCAACTCCCCCAACCCCATCCCAGGCTTATATTAACTCCTCCAACCCCCTCTCTAACCCCAACCCAGGGTTATATGAACCTCCCTCCAACCCCACTACTATACCCATCCTGAGCTTATATTAACCCCCCCCCCCCCATCATCCCAGGCTTTAATTAGCCCCCCATCCCATCTCAGACTTATATTAACCCCCTCCAACCCCCCCAACCCCATTGTGTGCTTATAGTAACCCCCTCTCTGACCCCAACCCAGGGTTATATTAACACCCCTCCAACGCCACCCCAACCCCATCCCGGGTTTATATTAACCCCCAACCCCTTCCCAGGCTTAGATTAACCCCTACAACTCCCTCTCTGACCCCATCCCACACTTATAATAACCGCCCACTTCTAACCCCATCCCGGGCTCATATTAAACCCCCAACCCCTCTAACCCTATTCCAGGCTTATATTAACCCCTCCCAGTCGTATATTAGCCCTTTCCAACCCCATCCCAGGCTTACATTACCCCCCTCTCTAACCCCATTCAGTGAAGCAAGATATGCTCACCTAAGTCCGGGGCAGACACCTTGCAATGACGTCACTGCTGCAGACTCCTCTTCCGAATCCTGAGAGGACCCCGCCACTGGACAGCCAATAGGAAGTGTTCATGGCCCACCGGCAGTGACTTGGACACCCAAAAGAGAGCCATACCTTCTGTAAAGAGAAGAGAAGTCTCAGTAATGGGGTGTTATGTAGGTGAATAAAATGGCATTTTTTGGGGGGGAATGCTGGTGATCAGGTGAGGGGGGATGTCTGGGGCTGGAGATCAGCTTTGAAATGTAAAGTTTACCTGAAAGTTATGTGACATTTGCATTATTTGCCTGTCCAGTGCTTTATTATATACATTATTGAAGATGTCTTATGGACAGCACAGTAGTGTGAACCCAGGATTACTATACAACTGCTGAAATTTCAGGATAAACCCCCCAGACTTTGTATCCTTTTCAAGGATTGAAAGAGCGGGCCAGGAAAGCACAACCACTGTGCTCCAGCACGGGAAGCACAGCATGCATATGCAGGGCTGGTGCAAGGATTTTTGATACCCTAGGCGAAACCTCATATTGCCGCCCCACCCCTTTGCCTCCACCCATGACTCCACCCCCTCTGCCCTGCCCATGTACAACCCACCAATTTAATAAAGTGCCCATCAAATGCAGCCTCACCAGTGCCCATCAAATGCCGCCTCACCAGCTTTCATCAATGCAGCCTCACCAGCGCCCATCAAATGCAGCCTCACCAGCGCCCATCAAATGCAGCCTCACCAGCGCCCATCAAATGCAGCCTCATCAGCGCCCATCAATGCAGCCTTACCAGTGCCCAACAGATGCAGCCTCACCAGCGCCCACCAAATGCAGCCTCACCAGCGCCCATCAAATGCAGCCTCACCAGCGCCCATCAAATGCAGCCTCACCAGCGCCCATCAAATGCAGCCTCACCAACACCATTCAAATGCAGCCTCACCACCGCCCATCAAATGCAGCCTCACCAGCGCCCATCAAATGCAGCCTCACCAGCGCCCATCAAATGCAGCCTCACCAGCGCCCATCAATACAGCCTCACCAACACCCATCAAATGCAGCCTCACCAACACCATTCAAATGCAGCCTCACCAGCGCCCATCAAATGCAGCCTCACCAGCGCCCATCAAATGCAACCTTACCAGCACCCATAAATGCAGCCTCACCAGCACCCATAAATGCAGCCCCACCAGCGCCCACCAAGTGCAGCCTCACCAGTGCCTCACCAACACCCATCAAATGCAGCCTCACCAGCGCCCATCAAATGCAGCCTCACCAACACCCATCAAATGCAGCCTCACCAGCGACCATCAAATGCAGCCTCACCAGCACGCACCCTTCAAATGCAGCCTCACCAGCACCCATAAATGCAGCCTCACCAGCACCCACCAAAATCCAGCCTCACCAGCGCCCATCAAATGCAGCCTTACCAGCGGCGCCCATCAAATGCAGCCTCACCAGCACCCACCAAATGCAGCCTCACCAGCGCCCATCAAATGCAGCCTCACCAACACCTATCAATGCAGCCTCACCAGCACCCACCAAATGCAGCCTCACCAGCACCCACTAAATGCAGCCTCACCAGCACCCACTAAATGCAGCCTCACCAGCACCCACTAAATGCAGCCTCACCAGCACTCATCAATGCAGCCTCACCAACGCCCATCAAATACAGCCTCACCAGCGCCCATCAATGCAGCCTACTAGCGCCCATCAATAAATTTTTGCTTGCTTCCATTCTTTCGGGAGTCGGGACACAGATACAGTCCTCCACCGTTGCTGTGCCTCTGACACTATGTGCGAACGGAGCGGCGGCTGCCTGCTGAAGCTGAGACTTAGTTGCTTGCTGCAGAGAGAAGAGAGTAGGAACCCCAGTGGCCGGGCGCCCTAGGCGGTTGCCTAGTTTGCCTAGTGGTAGCATCGGCCCTGTGCATATGTAATGAACAAATATGGCCGCCCCCCATTTATACTTTTCATTTAAATCTATAGGCAGAGAGGCTTACAAAACAATGGCGCACAGTGAAACAGATTTTTTTTTTGATTAACTTTTTTACCACTCCTATTTACAGATCAATGTTTCAATTTTTTTTTTTTTTTTTTAAGACGTGAATCCGTTTTACTTAAAATGAGTTCAGCGAGAAAAAAAAAAAAAAAAAACGATCGAATCCAGCCGCTAAACCAAACGAAAATGCAAACCTGTCGGTGCTTTTAATAAGTTTTGCTTTAACAAAAAACAGCGGTGCCGCGGCGGGCCGTTTAAACGCCGGGCTGTCAGCCCCTCGGGGGGGGGAAACAATACGGGAACAAGTGAATCACTTCACCCGGCCACTTGTTAAGTAAAACTCTTCAGTGTTCCGGGGGCCCGGGGAGGAATTAAACGGTGGGGAAGGAAAACACAAAAGGGGCCCTCATCCTGACCGCGCGGCGCGGCGCTAAAGAGGTTAACCACCCCTGCGGTAAGAGGGGTCCCTATAAATAGATTTCCCCCTTTCGATTCAAACGTGTCAATTAAATAATCTGCGGGGACGACACATTTTTTTTTTTGTCAAGGTGCAAGCTCGAGCGTTTTTTTTTTTTTTGGAGCGAGGCGCGGAGGGGGGAGGGAAATAATAGACGGTCGGCACCGACGGCAGCCAAATCTCCCAGCGCACAATTCCTCTTGTTAACGCCGCTCGCGGAATTGCCTTTTTGTAAGGCTGATCTGAGCAGGCTTCCCCTGGCTAGAGAATTAATTAAATTAACTGAATCTCCCAATACTTGTAAGACTGCAATAATATCCTCTTCCTTTCAAACAGGCGCTGGCTTGGCCGCATCATCGGCGCGCCGATCTGTCCCGGCCTCTCCCGCTGAGTCTCACCCCGCGCTAAGAATGCCTTTTACAATACCGCTCAATCGCTCCTTTGAAATTTAATGCATCTCCAGCATTATAACCTATATCTGATTTTTTTTTTTCTCTCTCTCCTCTTTCCCAACCTCCAGCCCCCCCCCCCCTTTCTTTTTCCCTCCACCCCCCCCCCCCCCCCGCGCCCCCGCCCCCTTTTCATTCTTTTTGGATGACTGTTCAGAGCAGATTACAGGGATGTGAGTGACAACACTCCTCCCCGAGATTAAATCAGCACAGAAAACAAACCTATACAAAGAGGAGGGCACTTTGCCTCTTAACCTTATTTTTTTTTTTTTGAGCTTTTTTTTTCACCGATTCCGGAGGACATGCGCTCTATGCGTTCGTCCTTTTGTTGCGGTTTCGCCAGAAAAGAGAAAGCACAAGCGTGATTTGTTTTAAAGGTTACAAGAATATCAAAGTAAAAGTGTAAAAAAAACAAAAAAAAAAGATACAGAATATCCTTCTATGGATCTGGAGGTTGAAGATAGAAATAAGTTACAGACGCGGGATAGGATGGTAAAGGGCGAGCGCGACTAAACCGAGAAATACGAAATGTGAACAGAAAGATTAAAGGGTGCTTAATAATACACACTGATACATGAGAGATTACAATTTCATCATTTATTCATTTTACACATTTTTTACATTTTTTAAAATTATTTTTTATTTTTTTTTTTTAATCTCTAGTGTATCAGTGTAAAAGACCCTCCTGGTGTTTTCAGCCAAGGAAGCCGCCATCTTGGCCTCTGTTTGATCTTCACCTGCCATGATGCTGCACATGTGATCAGTTATGACACCAGCCATTGGATTTGGTTTGACAGTTTGGTTGAGAGCACAAGCAAGTATTGAAAAGAAAAAGTTTCCGAAAATGCACTTGCACTTTCAGAAACTTTTTCTTTTTTTTAAAAAAAAATAATAAAGACAAATCTCAGAAAGATTAATGGGACTTTTAAAAGGTGGTTAACACACGGATACACTAGAGATTTAAATGTCACCACTTATTCATTTTACAATTTTTTTTTTTATTATTATTATGTTTTAATCTCTAGTAGTGTATCAGTGTGAAAGTGGAAGTAAACCCCCCTGGCGTTTTCAGCCAAGGAAGCCGCCATCTTGGCCTCTGTTCTTTAAAGTGGAGTTCCACCCACTTTTACAACTCTTCAGCATCCCTCACTAAACTGTGCACTGTAAACGAATTGGATATTTTAAATTTTTTTTTCTCTGCACTTACTGTATATTTGCTGTATTCATTTTTCACTTCCTCCTCCCTGGCCGCGGCCCATCGCATCATTTCCTGTTTGCAATGCCTTCTGGGAAGGGGCGGCAACTTCCTCTAAAACTGCCATTGCTATGGAAACCTGACCTGAAACCTATTACACTGCTTGTGCTGCACTGAGCATGTGCGAGATCTGCAAGGATGAGATCCAGGAAGAAATACAGTCTGGCTTCAGATGCCCACACTTAAGATGGCCACGGCCTGCTGTAAGTTTATAAAATAACAAACTACTGCTATAAACTAACAAAACAGGCCTTAGTTTACAGACTAACTTTACTAGAATACATTAAGCTTGTGTATTATAGGGATATTTTTATTTAAAAAGTATCATTTCGGCCGGAACACCACTTTAACTGACGTGATGCTGCACATGTGATCAGTTATGACACCAGCCATTGGAATTGGTTTGACAGTTTGGTTGAAAGCACAAGCAAATATTGAAAAAAAAAAAGCTTCCGAAAATGTATGGGGGTAAGGCGATCGCCTCAATGATAGATCAATCACCTTACCCCCATGCATTTTCGGAAACTTTTTTTTTCAATTGTTGCCCTTTTTAAAATAATTTTTAAATTTAAATCTCAGAAAGATTAATGGGTCTTTTAAAGGGTCTATATGAAATCTATGGCTTCAATGATAGATCACCTTACCCACATGCATTTTCAGAAACTTTTTTTTTTTTTTTTTTTTTAATTATTACCTTTTTTTACAAAAAAAATTTTAATTAAATCTCAGAAAGATTAATGGGACTTTTAAAGGGTGCTTAACACACGGATACACTAGAGATTTAAATTACATCACTTGTTAATTTTACAAATGTTTTAATTTTTTTAATGATTTCTTATTATTTTTTAATCTCTAGTAGTGTATCAGTGTGAAAGCGGAGTCCCAGCCTATATAAAACTATGGCTTCAATGATAGATCACCTTACCCACATGCATTTTCGGAAACTTTTTTTTTTTCAATTATTACCTTTTTGTAGTCAGTAGGCAATACTCCAGCACAGGAAGCACAGCATGCATATGCAATGAACAAACATGGCTGCCCCCATTTATCCTTATCATTTAAATCTATAAGCGGTGACGAGGCTTACAAAACAATGGCGCACAGTGGAAAAGATTTCGTCCTTTTGTTGCGGTTTCGCCAGAAAAGAGAAAGCACAAGCGCGATTTGTTTTAAAGGTTACAAGAATATCAAAGTAAAAGTGTAACAAAAAAAGATACAGACTATCCTTCTATGGATCTGGAGGTGGATGATAGAAACAAGTTCCAGACGCAGGATTGGATGGTAAAGGGCGAGCGCGACTAAACCGAGAAATACGAAACGTGGACAGAAAGATCAATGGGACTTTTAAAGGGTACTTAACTATACATTGATACACGAGAGATTACAATTTCATCATTTATTCATTTTACAATGTCTCCGCCCCTTTCTGTAGTTTTCTGTATTGGGGGGAGCCTGCTGGGTCCCTCCCACAGCTCTGCTCTCTCTTCTTGTGGCGGGTGACTGGACTTGTCTCCGCCCCCTCCTGCAGATTTTTGTAGTGGGTGGAGCCTGCTGGGCCCCTCCCACAGCTCCGCTCTCTCTCCTTTTGCAGGGGGATTGGTCTTGTCTCCGCCCCCTCTTGTAGTTTTCTATAGTGGGTGGAGCCTTCAGGGCACATCCCACTGCTCTGCTCTCTCCTTGTGCAGGTTGACTGGTCTTGCTCCACCCCCTCCTTCAGTTTTCTGCAATGGGAGGAGCCTTTTGGGCCCCTCCCACAGCTCTGCTCTTTCTCTCCTTGTGCAGGAGGACTGGTCTTGACTCTGCCCCCCTTCTGCAGTTTTCTGCAGGCAGCCTGCAGTGGGTGGAGTCTGTTGGGTCCCTCCCACAGCTCTGATCTCTCGCCTTGTGCAAGGGGACTGGTCTTGTATCCGGTCCCTCCTGTAGTTTTCTATAGAGGGTGGGGCCTGCTGGGTCCTTCCTACTATTTCCCTCTTCCCTTGTGCAAGGGGACTGGTCTTGTCTCCACCCCCTTCTGTAGTTTTTATAGTGGGTGGGGCCTGCTGGGTCCCTCCTACAATTTCCCTCTTCCCTTGTGCAAGGGAACTGGTCTTGTCTCCACCCCCTTCTGTAGTTTTCTATAGTGGGTGGAGCCTTCAGGGAACATCCCACTGCTCTGCTCTCTCCTTGTGCAGGGTGACTGGTCTTGCTCCACCCCCTCCTTCAGTTTTCTATAATGGGAGGAGCCTTCTGGGCCCCTCCCACAGCTCTGCTCTCTCTCTCTCTCTCTCCTTGTGCAGGGTGACTGGTCTTGCTCGACACCCTCCTTTAGTTTTCTGTAATGGGAGGAGCATTATGGGCCCCTCCCACAGCTCTGCTCTCTCTCTCCTTGTGCAGGAGGACTGGTCTTGTCTGCACCCCCTTCTGCAGTTTTCTGCAGGCAGCCTGCAGTGGGTGGAGTCTGTTGGGTCCCTCCCACAGCTCTGTTCTCTCACCTTGTGCAGGGGGACTGGTCTTGTCTCCGCCCCCTCCTGTAGTTTGCTATAGAGGGTGGGCCCTGCTGGGTCCCTCATACAATTCTGCTCTTCTCTTGTGCAAGGGACTGGTCTGGTCTTGTCTCCGTCCCCTCCTGTAGTTTTCTATAGAGGGTGGGGCCTTCTTGGCCCCTCCCACAGCTCCGCTCTCTGCACAGGCTATGTACAGCACAGTGATGATGTCACTGCTACTTTTACAAGGTAATATCACAGTTTTTCAAAGGCATGTGGCACACACAAAGTGGATTTATTTCCTTGTGGGTATTTAAATGAAAGTATTTGTGTCTGGAGTTCAGCCAATGTGCCGGCTCACACCTATGTGCTGCGAATTCGGTGCAGATATAATATGGTTACACGGAGCGAATTTTGATTGCGATTTATTTAAATTGCATTGAGATTTCTGCTTGCATTGTGCAACTTCAATGCGCATTTAGTGCGACTTTGTGAGAGGAGTGGTCACATCTGTGACTTTATTTCTTTATTTAAAAAAAAAAAGTGGCAGTGATGTGAACACTGGACTGCGATTTCAGTCGGGTCTCATAGAAGTCTACGAAGCTGACATTCGCGCCGCAATGAACTCGCACAGGACCCTTTTTCTGAACGCGGAAAAAAATTCGTGCCGCATTTATGTGAACGGCCTTCGCTGGAAATAATGCATTTTTGTAGATGACATGCAAATCGATGCTTTTCGGATCGCATCGGATCTGCATAGAATTCGCATAAGTGTAAACTGGCATTCGACGTTCACATATCTAATAATGAAAAGCAGAGACAGAACCTGAGCAATGGACCTCATCAGACAGGTGACAATCTCTATATTCGGCCTGTGATCGGACCTGTGCACCCCCCCACCCCACCCCCGATCATCTCCCTTCCAGGAAGTGAAACTTCCTTCATTGTTACAATCCCCGAACATCTGGGATCATCTTTTACCTGACTCATGGCTTATGTGACCACCTGGACACCAGAGATTACAGGACACCTTAATTACAGATCAGAGGAAAGGGGGACGGGGGGGGGGGGTTTAGCCGCTGATGGGATTTAACCTGTCTGCAATTGTAGGGAAGGAAAAGTGGATTGAAGTGAAGAAGGGAAGTGACATGTGAAAGTTCTAATTAGCTGCAGATAAGAGTAGAAGGAGGATCGCTCGATTGTTTAGGGATTAACACCTTAGCTAAAGACATAAAGGCCGGACCGGGGCTGATCAGCGCTTGTTGCTGGCCTGGAATGGCGTTACATAGCAGAGCTGGGAGTGCTGATGGCCAGGAATCTGTCAGCACTTTCCTGCGATGGCGTTCAGCGACTCGCGTCCTCATCAACAAGACGCAAATAACATTGTAACAAGGCGGGATGACGTGTTACCTCTCCCCATATACATTATACTATATCTTTATGTATTTATTTTATTTTATTATTTTATTTGAATTATTTTAATAGTTTTTTATTTATTTATTTATTTTATTATTTTATTTGAATTATTTTAATAGTTTTTTTATTCATGTTATTTTATTATTTTATTTATTTTAATAGTTTATTTATTTATTTATTTATTTTTGTATTAATTTTCAAGAGAGATACAAAACAATAGTAAGTATCCAGTACATAATCCATACATTATAATTGTATTTATTTAAGGTACTTACATAGCGCTGTCAATTTATGCAGTGCTTTTACATATACATTGTACATTCACATCAGTCCCTACCCTCAAGGAGCTTACAATCTAATCAATTTATACAGAAGCCAATTAACCTACCAGCATGTCTTTGGAGTGTGGGAGGAAACCGGAGTACCCGGAGGAAACCCACGCAGGCACAGGGAGAACATGCAAACTCCAGTCAGGTAATGTCGTGGTTGGGATTGGAAGCAGTGACCCTTCTTATTGCTAGGCAAGAGTGCTACCCACTACACCACTGTGCTGCCCGCTACGCCACTGTGCCGCCCGCTACACCACTGTGCCAACCGCTATACCACTGTTCCGCTCGCTACACCACTGTGCCGCCTGCTACACCTCTGTGCCGACCGCTATACCACTGTGCCGCTCGCTACACCACTGTGCCGACCGCTATACCACTGTGCCGCTCGCTACACCACTGTGCCGCCTGCTACACCACTGTGCCGACCGCTATACCACTGTGCCGCTTGCTACACCACTGTGCCGACCGCTATACCACTGTGCTGCTCGCTACACCACTGTGCCACCCACTACACCACTGTGCCAACCGCTACACCACTGTGCCGCCTGCTACACCACTGTGCCACCCGCTACACCACTGTGCAGCTCGCTACACCACTGTGCCGACCGCTATACCACTGTGCTGCTCGCTACACCACTGTGCCGCCCGCTACACCACTGTGCTGCCCACTACACCACTGTGCCACCCACTACACCACTGTGCCAACCGCTACACCACTGTGCCGCCCGCTAAATCACTGTGCTGCCCACTACACCACTGTGCTGCCCGCTACACCACTGTGCCGCCCGCTACAACACTGCGCCAACCGCTACACCACTGTGCCGCCCGCTACACCACTATGCCACCCATATAACATACCTCCCAACTTTGTGAGATGGGAATGAGGGACACCAATCAGCAAAAGTATGCAGGCATAGGACACACCCCCTGCCACGCCCCCTTAAAGGAGAATTTTACAAAAAAACAAGATTGATTTAACACACAAGTGCTTTTTTTACCACCACTATTCCTTTATATTGGCCTATGGAATTTACAAATGCAGCAATTTAGAAATTGGATAAAAGGTTTAGTGCTGGGAAACACTTTTTGATAGATAAAAAGTGCATTTTATATACAACTATATAGATCAGAGCAAAATGAGGGACAAATGAGGAGGAATGAGGGACAGAGGGACATTGTTCCAAATCAGGGACAGTCTCTCGAAATCAGGGACAGTTGGGAGCTAGGCATATACATAGCTCCCAACTGTCCCTGATTTGGAGGGACTGTCCCTGATTTGGAACAATGTCCCTCTGTCCCTCATTCCTCCTCATTTGTCCCTCATTTCGGTATGATCTATATAGTTGTATATGAAATGCACTTTTTATCTATTAAAAAGTGTTTCCCAGAGCTAAACCTTTCATCTGATTTCTAAATTGCTGCATTTGCATATTTTAAAAGCCATTATAAAGGAATATTAGTGGTAAAAAAAAGTCCTTGTGGATTTAATTAACCTTTTTTTTGTTAATTCTCCTTTAAGGGGGTGTGGCAGGGGGCGTGTCCTATGCCTACATACGTTTGTTAGTAGATGTCCCTCATTCCCATCTCACAATGTTGGGAGGTGTGTGGATATATAACAACATAAGAAGCAGATCTTAGATTGTAAGCTCTTACGAGCCGGGCCCTCTGATTTCTCTTGTACCCAATTGTATTGTATAACTGTACTGTCTGCCTTTATTTGTTTAAAGCTGTTGGCACTATTTAAATCCTGTACAATAATAATAATAATAATATTAATCTAAGTCCAAGTGAGGACAGACATTTCAGGAATAGATCATAAACATTGGGAGGCAGTTTAGTGGTTCCAAGTGAAGTGATAGAGAATTTATGTTCCTCATAAAAAGAGCGTCTATTTGAATAAATCAATAGGACATGTTACAGTGTATCATTCATAGTGTGGAATACAAGACAGATACATTGAAGATATTAGATGAGTCCATGAAAAGAAACATGACATTAGAAGTATTTGGAATTTGACTTGGAAATGTAGCAAGGAAAATTCTAGGAGGAAAAGATGAAGCAGCATGTGAAAAAGAAGAAGGGGAAGGGAGAAGAAGGGAGGAGAAGAGAGGGGAAGGGAGGCGACGGGAAAGGAAGAGTAGAGGAAGGAAGGAGAAGCATAGGAGAAGGTATGGGAAGGGAGAGGGAGGTTAGGGTGAGGAAGAGAAGGGGAAGGGAGGGGAAGAGTGGGGGAAGAGGAGAGGAAGGGAGGGGAAGAGCAGGGGAAGAGTAGGGGAAGGGAGAGGAAAGATAGGGTAAGGAAGAGGAAGGGTAGGGGAAGAATAGAGGAAGAGTAGGTGAAGGAAGAGGGAGGATAGGATAAAGGTAGGAGAAGGGAGAGGAAGAGAGGGGTAGAATAAGAGAAGAGTAGGGAAAGGGTAGAGGAAGGGTAGGAAAGAGTAGGGGAAGGGGGAAAAAGGGGACGGAAGAGGAAAGGTGGGGGGAGGGAGGGGAAAAGTTGGGTTAGGGGAAGGTAGAGGAATATTAGGGTAGGGAAGAGGAAGGGAAGGGCAGGGGAGGGGAGAGCAAGAGAGGGGAAGAAGAAGGAAAGGAGGGAAAGAGTATTGAAAGGGAAAGGAATGATAAGAGAAGGGAGGGGAAGAAGGCAGAAGGGAAGGGAGGAGTAGGGGAAGGGAGAGGAAGGGGAAAGATTGGGAAAGAGAGAGGAAGGGTAGGGAAAGGGAGGGCAAGGATAGGGGTAGGAAGGGGAAGGATAGGTTACATGCCTTCTCTATATATTTCATCAAGAGTAAAAGCTGATGCAAAATCTGTATATATGTGTTGAGTGGATTCTGTCTGTCTGGATCACCAACTTCTTTTATGTTTACGACAGAGTGGTAGGAAGGCACCATACAATTCAACCTACCTGAATCCATTCATAAATTAAATATAAGTTTTGGGTGCAGCTGAGCTGACCTACGGCAATACATTGGAATTTTTCTTCTGATCACAGTAGATGTAAATCCAGTCATTAAAATCTCATATTAGCTTCAATGTCAATTCCAAATTATTTTAAACTTTTTTAAATGTAAAATAATACCTGGTGATCCTGCAACAAGGTCCAAATTCAGGCATTTCCTGTTATGGGGTGACAGCTCTCTCCCAATTGTGGCTCTCTGTTGTCACCTTGTCGCATGTGCATTGGGGTGACCTGAGGTATGAAGGTGCAGAAATAGGGATGATCTGAGGTGCGAAGGTGCAGGAATCGGGGTGATATGAGGGGTGAAGGTGCAGGAAAATGGATGATCTGAGGGGTGAAGGTGCAGTAATTTGGGTGATATGAGGTTTGAAGGTGCAGGAATTGGGGTGATATAAGGTTTGAAGGTGCAGGAATATGGATGATTTGAGGTTTGCAGGTGCAGGAATTGGGGTGATCTGAGGTTTGAAGGTGCAGGAATTGGGGTGATCTGAGGTTTGAAGGTGCAGGAATTGGGGTGATATAAGGTTTGAAGGTGCAGGAGACTGGATGATCTGAAGGGTGAAGGTGCAGGAATATGGATGATCTAAGGGGTGAAGGTGCAGGAATTGGGGTAATCTGAGGTATGAAGGTGAAGAAGCTGGGTTGATCTGAGCTGTAAAGGTGCAGGGGTTTGAGTGATCTGAGGACACCACACCTAAGGGTGGGTATGCTGCAATAAATTACATTTTTGTTCATGGGTTTAGATACACTTTATAAACGTACCTTGGTAGACAAGTGGTTAAACAACAAGGTAGGCAAGTGGTTTAAGAGCCGGCAAAGGGCTTCCAATAAAAGTGGTTGGGCGGCTCTAGAGCTGGATCACATTTATGGGGCTCTCAGAAGGGCACCCACACCAGTGGCACCCACAGTGGTTTCCGGGCTCACCTGTTCCACCAGGGAGCCTGGGACTGCGGGACACAGCTTCCCCAGTTAAAGCAGGAGGAACATCCATTTTCCAAGCCCTTCTGCAATGCGTGACCCTGGAAGTGATGATGACCCTGGAAGTGATAATGACCCTGGAAGTGATGATGACCCTGGAAGTGATGATGACCCCGGAAGTGATGATGACCCTGGAAGTGATAATGACCCTGGAAGTGATGATGACCCTGGAAGTGATGATGACCCTGGAAGTAATGATGACCCTGGAAGTGATGATGACCCTGGAAGTAATGATGACCCTGGAAGTGATGATGACCCCGGAAGTGATGATGACCCTGGAAGTGATGATGACCCTGGAAGTAATGATGACCCTGGAAGTGATGATGACCCCAGAAGTGATGATGACCCTGGAAGTGATTTTAAAACATGACATGTTCGGTATCTATTTACCAGTGATGGGAGTAAGTCACACATGTGCAAGTCACAAGCAAGTCTCAAGTCTTAACCTTCAAGTCACAAGCAAGTCCCAAGTTACTGTGGCGAAATGCAAGCAAGTCAAGTCGAGTCCCTGCTAGAAGTCAAGCAAGTCAAGTCAAGTCATTTATTTTGGTCAAGTCACAAATTAAGTCAAAATACTGATCTACCCCGAAGCCGGGACTCAGGGGGAGCTTTCTTTTGTGGGGGGGGGCAGCTTTTGCCAAGGCCAAGACACAGCACTGGTGGTGCCAAGTCATTGCAAGTCAAATAGCTCAAGTCAAAGTCAAGTCGCAAGTCATTAGTGACAAGTCAAAGTCAAGTCGAGTCATTTATTTAATTTTGTCAAGCAAGTCGCAAGTCCTCAAACAGATGACTCGAGTCTGACTCGAGTCAAGTCATGTATGTGACTCGAGTCCCCCACCTCTGCTATTTACAAACCCCATCTTTTATATTTAACAAAAAAAAAATGGGTATTATATTGTGATTGCTTCCATTAAAATTAATTTTAGTGTTTTTTTTTCTTCTGAAAATTTGGGTTTGATAAATGACTGTGCAAAGATCGTGCAACATAAAAATAATTGGAACTACCAACATTGCTCTCGGCCTTCATAAAATATATATTTTCTGGGGTTTGCAATAATTTCTAGCAAAAAATGTAGATTTTAACACATGTAAAAATGTATAAAAAAATGACCCCGGTAGGCAAGTGGTTAATGACAGGTTCAGATAAGTAGAGAGACATTACTGTTATAGACATACCCCTGACACGGGGCCTCTGGGTAGGGCCCAGTCAAGCGTTCAATGGCCCCTGGACCAGTCTAGGCTCCCCCGAAGATGCCGTGGCCTTCAGGGAAGCCGGTGACCTTGGCTTCGGTTTTGGTTTTCATACATTTTCTACTTGTTGGAATTGCGACTTCCATCTACCTGATAGAAGCAGAGTCACACTGAGTTCAATGAAGAGCTTTCTTGGTTATCCTTCCCCTGATCTCAGTGGTCCCCTTACCCCACTGGCACTGCTAATATCCAGCCCTCCGGGGTGTGAATATTCCTTCCCTCTGATTGCAAATAGCCGAAAGATTAGCAGCGGCAGCTGCTTGGACTGGGAACAATAGAAAGACCTAGGAAGTAGAGAAATTGAAAAATGAGAACCCCCTAATCAGAGCGGCTCAAAGTTCATCCACTCCGAATCCGAGGCTCAGCGTGACCTCACATTCTGCCTGCAAAGCTGTTTACTTAGATGAAAAAAGCAGAACATTTAATGAAACTCTTTAGGGACGTAAATAGTTTGTACTAATGGCTGCCCTCTCCGAGGCTGACCTTTAGCAAATGCACAACGGGACCAGACCAGACCAATGTACGGGCTGCCTGGAAGCCATAATATCCACCGCCATTTGCTGAATGTAGTCATAATATTGCTGGATAGTTATAATAAGGGACTAAGTATAGAGAAAATGGACATAGATATATGTGTAAATAGGGGCTTGCGATTGGCGAGATAGTGGCGCCAAGACTACAATCCCTGCCCTGCTTCTCTCTTTGCTAGAACAGTGACCCTCCTGCTAAGGCGGTACCCTCCACCACCTTGTGCCCCACTCCATGCCAGGGGCCTCCTCCTGACGTTCCTGCCTGTTGACCTTTATTTCCTTAAGGAAGTAATGTCCACACATAAATGGGGTTATTGCACTTTACTAG
The DNA here is from genome assembly GCF_042186555.1 of Aquarana catesbeiana. Lineage (NCBI taxonomy): Eukaryota > Metazoa > Chordata > Amphibia > Anura > Ranidae > Aquarana > Aquarana catesbeiana. Next base: position 4,932,435 of record NC_133333.1, on the reverse strand, counting down.
TGGTACTTGGAAAATGACAGTCACATTTAGTGGACGTTCCGTGGTAGTCACAGGTGAAAGCATCATGCGGCACTTTAAGTTAGCCATCTTTCCTTAACATCCCCTCTCCAGAGACAATCCTTCCTTTGGGGGATATAAAAATCAATGGCCGGGAATGTCAGGTAGAGGCCTCTGGCATGGAGTGCGCACAAGATGGTGGAGGGTACCATCTAACAAGGAGAGGGACAGAGCTGGGACTTGCCACTGGTAGGGTACTTGGAAAATGATAAACACAGTCACATCACATCAACATACTATCCGGGGTCACTGGACAATACACAGTCAATCACATTTAGTGGACGGCCCGCAGTAGTCACATGTGAAAGCATCATGCAGCACTTTAAGTTAGCCATCTTCCCTTAACAGTCCCTCTCCAGAGACATTCCTTCCTTTGAGATATATAAACGTCACTGGCCGGGAATGTCAGGAGGAGGCCTCTGGCATGGAGTGGGCACAAGATGGTGGAGGGTACCATCTAACAAGGAGAGGAGCAGGGCTGGGACTTACTACTGGTGGTACTTATTGGAAAATAACATAAACAGTCACATCACATCAACATACTATCTGGGGTCACTGGACAGTACACAGCCAATCACATTTAGTGGACGGCCCGCAGTAGCCACATGTGAAAGCATCATGCCGCACTTTAGGTTAGCCATCTTTCCTTAACAGTCCCTCTCCACCCGAGGTCATTAGTACTCACTGGGATAGGATCTCTTCAGTCACCTCCTCCATAGGCACACTTCTTCCATGAATAGCTACACTTAGGGAACTCTTGGCTTGGCCTTAAGGGCCTTTTGCAACCCACCTCCATAAGGCTAAGGAAGTCCACAGCCGGCTCTCCTGGGTGCAGGTCTACTCCCCCCCCCCGACCTTCAGCCATGTTCAGGACCTACATTTGCTGGCTAGATGTGGGGGGTGTTTGGCCCCCATGCTCCAACTGCCCTAGGGCTCCTCCCATCCTGGCTTATATCTGGGCGCTGACTCAACCCATTTCATCAATTCTGGGGGGCTCTTACCTAAAAGGGGCCTAACACCTGATGACACTGCTTTCTGTAACCAGACACTATTCTGGACACAGAGCCACCTAGTGGCAGACTAGCTAATTGCACCAGCCTACGTGCAAACATTCAGGGGATGTGCATGTGCAGCGGGGAGCCATCTGTGGTCCCCTAGGGGGCCGCAGCCAGCTCCCATATCCAAGATGGCGGCACCGGGGACCCCGAAGCAGTAAGAAGATCCAGCTGCGGGAAGACAGCGAAGTTCCTCTTTAAAAGACGGTATTAACCCCCAAATCCTAAGGTGTCAAATTTTTGCAGTTCACCAATCATTAGATGTGGTGGCTGCATTCGTTTTCTTTTTTTTTTTTTTTTTTTTTTTTTTTTTAGGCTTTTCTGCTATCACCTGGTGATCCAGACAGCAACACACCTCCTGTATTAGAGTGTCCCCACTCTGAATGAAAGAGCACAGGAGGCACCTTTTGGACAGCAGCCTTGTCAGTCTAGGGCAGTGATGGCAAACCTAGTTTTGGAACTACATTTCCCATGATGCTCATCTACACTGCAGAGTGCCGGAGCATCATGGGAAATGTAGTTCCAAACCATCTGGGGTGCCGAGGTTCGCCATCACCGGTCTAGGGGAAGGGGAGTGTTAGAGCTACTAGCAGATTTAAATACACTAACAAATGGAACCTGAACTCCAGCTCACGCTATAAGCAGTGAGGGCCGGGTCACACCACATGCAGTCCAGTGCATTTTTTTTTTCTGTATCAAAAATGCATGGAAAGTAGGTTATATGTTAGACATCAAAGAAGTTCTGGACAGCCGCACTCCAAAAAAATTTGCCTTTATTCAATAAGGTGTCATCCAAAATACAGGTCACAGCAAAATGGAACAAAACTTACGCGTTTCGCACTACAAGGAGTGCTTAGTCATAGCTATCAGCTAGTCATAGCTATCAGTTATCAGCTATGACTAAGCACTCCTTGTAGTGCGAAACGCGTAAGCTTTGTTCCATTTTGCTGTGACCTGTATTTTGGATGACACCTTACTGAATAAAGGCAAATATTTTTGGAGTGCGGCTGTCCAGGATTTCTTTGATGTCCAACTGCCATAGGATTGCCAGCACCTGGACTTCTAGACTGAAGGAGATGCCTTTTACCTTGATCTGACCCACCTGGAGCGGTGATACTCTCTCTCTAAAGTAGGTCATATGGTTTCCAATGGCATAGTTCACACTACTGCGTTCTATTTTCCAGGAAAAAAAAGTAGAACATGCTGCATTTTTCCTGCACTGGACTGTCCTGGAACGTACCTAAACGCACCAAAAACGCACTGGAACACACATGTCCTTAATTAAGGTTAAGAAAAAAGAACGGGGGGGACACACTGGAGCGCATCAAAAACGCACATGCAGAAAAGCACCTGGAACACACCCGGACTGCGGTTCTATGGTGTGAACTGACCCTTACAGCAAACAGTTGTGTTCCTTTCGGGATATAGGTTTTTAACATAAATAACTAACAAGCAGATCATTGTAAACACCCCTGTCAGTGGCAAATGGTTTGTCTCAACACTGTTAACGGATACCCTTAGCAGGAGAGGTTGTTCTTTTGAAAAACATCAGACTTACTGGCCAGATCAGAAGGTGAAAATAAAAGAAAGAAAGCATAAAAAAAAAAATGAATGCAGCCTTCACATCTATGAAAGAATAAGCTGCAATGTAAGAAATGTTTGCTTTTGTTTTGTATTTTTATTAATATATTCTTTATTAAAAATGATTTTTAACAAACCATTAAACAACACCGGCTTCACAATCCCTGGCCGAGAAAAAAAAAAAAAAAGTTCCAAAAAGCAAACAAAAAACAGATAAAACAAGAACAAAGAAGGTAACAATACCATAAATAATAACAAATAGTAACAAATATAAATATATATAAAGATGAACTTTTGGGATCACTTAGGTTCCTTCTTCAGGATTTGTCCATTTATAAATATATAAAGCCTGAAGATGGGATCGGAGGGATCCCAGTAGCTTTCACCAGTAATATGTTAAGTGAGCCGATAAATGGCTTCACCGAAACACCAAACTTTCTGCAAGTCATTGATCACTAACGCCACGGTACAATACTCCACTACTGCTATCAGACCTTTGTATTTTGATTAGAGAGGAGATGGAAATGCAATATGAAATACAGGGCCGTCTTTAACAAAGGGGTAAAAGGGGCAGCTGCCCCGGGTCCAGTCATTGTTGTTGGGCCCAATGCGGCTTCCCCTTGAGCCTGAAAATAGTTGATAAGTGGAGTCGGGAGTGCCCAAGGTCCAATCAATATTAAAGACGGCCCTGATAAAATATATAAAACTAACAATAACAGTAAACTTTTTTTGACATTTTGCATTTGCTCAGTGACGGCTGGTGCTCCATGGCTCCAGGGTCGGTCGGTCGGTCAGTTGATCAGTCAAACCAACCCCCTCCCCTCCGTTGCTCGTCCACAACTCCAGTTGTTGCTCTTAAAATGTCTTCATTTTATTGAATAGCCACAGTGAACAAACGCAGATTAAGTCAGTTGATGCGTTTCAGCCTGTAAGGCCTTAGTCATTACCATGGTTATGGTCATGGTTATGACTAAGGCCTTATAGGTAGAAAGGCTGAGTAGAGTAATGTAGAAAAAAATGACCCGCACTCTGGTTGTTGCTCTTAAAATTTCTTAATTTTATTGAATAGCCACAGCGAACAAACGCAGATTATGCCAGTTGACGCGTTTCAGCCTGTAAGGCCTTAGTCATAACCATAACCATGGTTATGACTAAGGCCTTACAGGCTGAAAAGCGTCAACTGACTTATAGGCTGAAACGCATCAACTGGCTTAAACTGTTTGTTCACTGTGGCTAATGAAGAAATTTTAAGAGCAACAACCGGAGTGTGAATCGTTTTTTCTACAGTACATAAATATAGGCCAGCGGTACAAACGGTGCCGTGTTTACTTTCATTAACAAAAAAAGGTGCATGATGTCCCTTGAGCACGAAGATTTCTCCAGATTCTCTGAATCTTTGGATGATGTTATGTACTGTAGATCATTGGTTCTCAACCCTGTCCTCAAGTACCCCCAACAGGCCATGTTTGCAGGTTTTCCTTTATCTTGCACAGTTGCTTTAAATCAGAGTCAATTGCTTGGTATTTTGAACCGCTATTTTATCTAAGAGAAATTCCCAAAACATGGCCTGTTGGGGCTACTTGAGGACAGGGTTGAGAACCACTGCTGTAGATGATGATATATTTAAAGTCTTTAAGTCTTTGCAATTTTACGTTAAGAAACATTATTTTGAAAAATTGTCTATTTTCAGCTGTAGGTTTTTCACAGATTGGTGAGCCTCTGACCACCTTTACTTTTGAGACAGTCTGACTCTCTAAGATGCTCTTTTTAATACCCATACGGTCGCCATTTTATTCTCTAGGGTCTCTGCTAAAATATATATATATATATATATATATATATATATATATATATATATATATATATATATATATATATATATATATAATGTTTGGGAGTTCTAAGTAATTTTGCTAGCAAAAAAATACTGATTTTAACTTGTAAGCAACAAGTGTCAGAAAAAGGCTTAGGCAGGAATGGGTTTAATGACTTCTTAATAAATAGGATTGGTTTTATCAAATACTGCACTATGAGAGCTATTTTGGAGAAATTGGAGGCTTATGGTGCTGGAGAAAGAACTGGAGGCTTATGGTGATGGAGAAGGAACTGGAAGCTTATGGTGCTGGAGAAGGAACTGGAGGCTTATGGTGCTGGAGAAGGAACTGGAAGCTTATGATGCTGGAGAAGGAACTGGAGGCTTATGGTGCTGGAGAAGGAACTGGAGGCTTATGGTGCTGGAGAAGGAACTGGAAGCTTATGGTGCTGGAGAAGGAACTGGAGGCTTATGGTCCTGGAGAAGGAACCGGAGGCTTATGGTGATGGAGAAGGAACTGGAAGCTTATGGTGCTGGAGAAGGAACTGGAGGCTTATGGTGCTGGAGAAGGAACTGGAGGCTTATGGTGCTAGAGAAGGAATTGGATGCTTATGGTGCTGGAGAAGGAACTGGAGGCTTATGGTGCTGGAGAAGGAACTGGAAGCTTATGGTGCATAGAGTGGTGATAGATCTGGTGAAACCAAGAGCAGTGGCCCTGATTTAAAGGGCAAGGTGCATTTAGACCTTACTGCAAAGTGGGTGAAATCTATAGGTAAGCAGCTTGTGTGGAAGGTGGGGGAGCGTGGCACTGGTGGTGATTTATTATTATAAGCCGTATTTTCACGATGAAGAAATAACTCATTGGGACTCTTACCGTTACTAGTAATAACACAGACATTTATGTTGTGGTTTGTTTATAGAATAAAATAAAGGACTAATACCAGTAGAAATCACAATTTTGTTAAATAAGTTGCACTGCACCTTTTTTTTTTTTATGTTTCTCTTTTCTATTGTGAATAAAGTATGGTTTTATAAGATTTGCAAATCGTTGCATTCTATAGATTTTACAAAGCGCCCAAACCTCTTTTTTGAATTGGGGTTGCATCTTTCTATCTATCTATGTAGAAGTTAACAATCCTTTGAAGAACTCGGCTGCACAAAGGCCGTCGTCTCTGCAACAATTAAAGCAAAAAATCCATTGTCCCATCAAGATGGACTGAAAATGTCCTTTTTTTTTATCTATCTTACTTTGAAAAGATGGAAGGTTTTTTTTTTTTTTTTTTTTGGTTGGATGTACGGGAGCCCCCGCCTTTTTTTTTAAACACTCCCGTCAGTTGTTTTTTTTTTCTTTTTTTTCTTTTCTCAGTCCTTATAAATGAGAACATCACCTATTCAAGCGGATTGATGAACTCGACCAAAAAGTTTATTAAGAGAGAGAGGAGACAAAGGCTGTAAAGGGCTCAGGCAACTGCGGGCCAGTTTATAAACTCGGTGCCATTGTCCCTTTAAGGCGGATGCATGAATAGCCCTGAATGGCCTTCTTTTAGAGTGACAAGATCAAGCTAGACAACAGTATGTTAAAAGGAGGGCTGTCTTCTCTGTTGCAGCCAAAGATTTGTCCGTTTTTCGGGGGTCTGCATTAATGTACATCTGCAGTGGGTGGAATAAATAGGGAGGATTTGTGTCTGTAGAGCCCTGTGCTGCCAACAACCTGATTTCTTACACCATATGCCACAAATGGAAGTTCTTTATCAATCCAACGACATCCAGAGGTTCACGAGTAATCTCCAAAACCATAAAATAACAGGTCGGTGGTAAATACTGTAGCCCTCAACCAGTGGGATCATTGGGCTTAAGACAAGGATTCAAATGCAAGGTGCCATAACCAAGAAGTAGATCTTTTATCTTTAACGTAAATTCCAATCTGACCGGCTGCTATGGTATTGTTGCTCTTTGTAAAAATAGAAATCCCAATAGTTACAAGTGATGCTCTCAAATTTGAGTAACGCTTACAATTATCAGACCATTTCTGAACCCTCCAGAGTGGATACCAACGAGTCTCTGGCGTTGGGTAATAAAAGTCATGGTTGTAGGGAAATACTTCTGTGAGCTGACCCAATTGTCTCGTTTGCTATGGAACATAAGAAAGGGTAAAAGAATGGTGAGTGCATCACAGCAGGCCTTGCCGTTTAACTGAGTTCTGGGAGGGTGGACTCTTGGTGGACTTGTGGTGGCTTGCTCCACGGCAGTCCACCACCCATGATTTTCTTTGCTATTGAACATAGGAAAGAGTCAAAATATGGTGAGTGCATCACAGCAGGTCTTGCTGCTTAACCGAGTACTTGGAGGGTGGACTCTTGGTGGACTTGTGTTGTCTTGCTCCACTGTAGTTCACCACCTATTGTTTCCTTTGCTATGAAACATAGGAAAGGGTCAAAGTATGGTGAGTGCTTCACAGTAGGTCTTGAGGCTTAACAGAGTTCTTGGAGGGTGGACTCTTGGTAGACTTAAGCTCTTGTTCCACTGTAGTCCACCATTGTTTTCTTTGCTTTGAAACATAGGAAATGGTCAAAGCATGGTGAGTGCATCACAGCAGGTCTTACCACTTAGCTGAGTTCTTTGAGGTTGGACACTTGGTGGACTTATGCTTTTGCTCCACTGTAGTCTGCTATTCATTGTTTACTTTGCTATGGAACAAGGAAAGGGTCAAAGTATGGTAAGTGTTTTCACAGCAGGTCTTGCTGCTTATCTGAGTTCTTTAAGGATGGACTCTTGGTGGACTTGAGCTCCACTGAAATCCACCATCCATTGTTTCCTTTGCTATGGAACATAGGTTCAAAGTATGTGCATCACAGCAGGACTTGCCGCTTAGCTGAGTTCTTTGAGGGTGGACTCTTTGGTGGACTCTGGGTGGACTTGAGCTCTTGCTCCACTGTAGTCCACCATCAAAATAGCGGGCTGCACACTAAAGACGATCAACTCCCACCAAGGTTTATAGCAATGTCAGCACACCGCTCAATCCCCAGGGCTGTCCTGGTAGATGTTAATGTGATGGTGGTAGAACTTAATGTGATGCAATGTCACAAAGTACAAGAGAAGGATTACAGAAAACAGGGGGGAAAGTGCTAAAGATTTTTTTTTTTCTTTAATCACAATTCACTTTGTTCTGGTGAATGCCGAGCATCTAAGGTTGGCCATGCGCGGCTGATACTTACAAAGTTTGCAGCAGACTCAAGCCTCGCTGTCAGCAATTGGGTCATGTAGGGTTTACCATCAGAGATCACTGTACTCTTGAGAGCCTTTGATGCACAAATTGCTCAGAAATACGGGGATGGAGATGTGAACGAACATGGACAGGTGTCAGTGGCAGATCTGCTTGTTTACGGCATTCTTAAAGCCATCATACACAAATACCCCCCCTATGATTATCGATTATCCCCTGATAACAGCTCTATCAGTGGCAGTGCCGGGACAAGGTCACCTAGAGCCCTAGAGCCCCCCCCCTCCAAGATGTATGAGCATTACGTATCAGCAAAAATCCCCCCCCAAAAAATGGGCACTGATCTGCATGATTACCCTCTAAGCATAAATCCCCCCACCTCCCAGTAAAAATCTGCCCCCCCCTGCACAAATCCAGCCTCCCAGCACAAATCTCTGCCCCCTCCACTCCCCAAATCCCCCCAACACAAATGCACCCCCCAAAAAAATCACCCTCTCCTAGCACAAATCCTCCACATGTCAAATTTACCCTTTGAGTACACATCATCTCCCCCCTACTCCAAATCCCCCCCCCCCAGCACAAACACCCCCCCAGTCATCCCTACTAGCACAAATCCCCTGCTGCCCCCCCAAAAAAATCTCCTCCTAGCACAAATCCCCCCCCCCACCCTATCACCTCTTCTAGCACAAGCCCCCCAAATCGACCCTCCTAGCACAAATCCTGTTCTCCCATCACCCTCCCAACACAATTCCCCCTGAATCACCACTCCTAGCACACACACCCCCACATTTCCCCTCCTAGAACAATTCATACCCCCCTGCTGCCCCTCAAATAACTCCTCCCAACACAAATCCCCTCCCTCCTCAATGCCCTTGCGGTGCTCCCCTACCTCACATGATACCACAGTGCCTAGGGCAGCCGCCCCTCCTACCCACCCCTTTGTGTGGAGGAAAATGCCTTGTTGGTATCAGAGGTCAGAGGAGAATGGGCAGACTGGTTCCAGATGATAGAAAGGCAACAGTAACTCCAATCACCACTCGTTACATTAAAGGTATGCAGAATATCATCTCTGAACACACAACACATCCAACCTTGAAGCAGATGGGCTACAGCAGCAGAAGACCACACTGGGTGCCACTCCTGTCAGCTAAGAACAGGAAACTGAGGCTACAATTGGCACAGGATCACCAAAATTGGACAATAGAAGATTGGAAAAAAACGTTGCCTGGTCTGATGAGTCTGCACCTAATAAAGGGGGTCCAACCCGCTACTAGCAAGATGGACCTAATAAAGGGGATACAACCCGCTATTAGCAAGGTGGACCTAATAAAGGGGGTCCAACCCGCTACTAGCAAGGTGGACCCAATAAAGGGGGTCCAATCTGCTACTAGCAAGGTGGACCTAATAAAGGGTGTCCAACCCACTAGTAGCAAGGTGGACCTAATAAAGGGGGTCCAACCCGCTACTAGCAAGGTGGCCCTAATAAAGGGGGTCCCACCAGCTACTAGCAAGGTGGACCTAATAAAGGGGGTCCAATCCGCTACTAGCAAGGTGGCCCTAATAAAGGGGGTCCAACCCGCTACTAGCAAGATGTACCTAATAAAAGGGGTCCAACCCGTTCCTTGCAAGGTGGACCTAATAAAGGGGGTTCAACCCGCTACTACGGTAGCAAGGTGGACCTAATGAAGTGGCCGGTGAGTGTAGATGGCCACGTTGTTCCATATTGGAAAGGAGTCGTCTAGAATTCGGTTGGACGGATATAATAGACATTGCCGACAGATGAAGGCCAGTCTGCTCAGGGTGACACATTCTGCTGGAGATAAGTGATTACCACGAGCTAGACGGCTTCATGTAAGGCTAATGGATGACAATCTGTTACACACAAAGGGTTAATGCGATGCCTTCACTTCTATCCTGTGTGATTTAAAGGCCAGATGCCCTGGTGGGAGTATGGAGGGGTTGGGTAGGAGGTCAAGTGGTAATCAAAAAAAGCAAAAACAAAACAGAAAAAGAAGTCCAGGCCTCCTCCCCCTGCTGAATAGAACAGTTGCCATTTCACGGCTCAGTGAGCGTCTAACTCCCTCCAGGGTTCTCCCTGACTTGTGACCTCTGCAGTCACTACTTAGCACTTTCAAAGGATGCAGGAGCCCCAGAGGGGTGACCTGGGCAGGAATCGCCTCCCAAACCTGCATCAAGATGGGAAGCAAATAGGAGAGGGATAGGAAAACGTCTTATAGAGGGAACATAGAGATCAGAAACTCTGAGAACTTTCTATAAAGTGAGCCTGCGATGGGTGCAAAGTTCAGGAGACATCGGGGAACGCCCGGCCCCCCGCCCGGCCCCCCGCCTGGGCAGATTTAATGTTACACCTGATCCTACAAAACACATAAACCTCAAGACATGGCTCTTATGTACAAATCAGATGGGATTCTTCTTTTTTTACTACCAAGACAGTGAAAGGATGCAACTTTGACCTCAGATTCTTCTGGTACTAATCCAGACTGATTTACTTTTTAATGTAAAGAAAAAAGAATATAGGAGAGGGAATATATTATTAAGTATATATCCATTATAGATATGAATTATACGTATATTACATATAGTGAGAATGTTAAAAGATAACTAAATTCAAGAATAACATTTTAAGATATTTGAAATTTACCAGTCCTTGAATGTGGAGGCTGCATTCGTTTTCATTTTTAGCAAATACAGAAAATACTTGTTGATCCTGCCCAGAGGTCTCCAAACTGCTTCTGTTTATCTGGCCCCTAGGGCATCATACCTCCCACTGACACCAACAATGGGGCACCATTCCTCCCACTAACACCAACAATGGGGCACCATTCCTCCCACTGACACCAACAATGGGGCACTATTCCTGCCACTGACACCAATGATGGGGTAAGATTCCTCCCAGACATCAATGATAAGACACTATTCCTCCCAAGGACATCAATGATGGGGCACTATTCCTCCCACTGACACTAACAATGGGGCACCATTCCTCCCACTGACACTAACAATGGGGCACCATTCCTCCCACTGACACCAACAATGGGACACCATTCCTCCCACTGACACCAATGATTGGGTATGATTCCTCCCACAGACAACAATGATGGGGCACCATTACTCCCACTGACACCAATGATTGGGCACTATTCCTCCCACTGACACCAATGATGCAGAACTATTACTTCTGCTGATACCACTGATGGGGTACTATTCCTCCCACTGACACCAATGATGGGACACTATTCCCAGAGGATGGGAGAGACCCTGGAGAAGTTTTTATTTATTTTATTTCAGGTACTTATATAGCGCCGTCAATTTACGCAGCGCTTTACATATACATTCACATCAGTCCCTACACCCTCAAGGAGCTTACAATCTAAGGTCCCTAACTCACATTCATACATACTAGGGCCAATTTAGACAGGATCCAATAACCTACCAGGATGTCTTTGGAGTGTGGGAGGAAACCGGAGTACCCGGAGGAAACCCACGCAGGCACAGGGAGAACATGCAAACTCCAGGCAGGTAGTGTCGTGGTCAGGATTTGAACCAGCGACCCTTCTTACTGCTAGGTGAGAGTGCTACCCACTACACCACTGTGCCGCCCTGTTCTTGAGGCAAGCATTAGAGGAGGTGACAAGGTAGTTAGAGAGAAGGAGGTCTTGGGAGGAGCGGAGAAGATGGTTTGGTTGGTATTTTAAAATGAGTTTGGTGATGCAGCTTGGGGTAGAGTTGGGGATAGCTTTATACATTGTTGTTAGCATTTTATTTGTTGGCTGAATGGAGTCCAGTGGAGGGATTGACAGAGAGGGGTGGAGGACACTGAATGGAAGCCTATGGAGGGATTGACAGAGAGGGGTGGAGGACACTGAATGGAAGCCAATGGAGGGATTGACAGAGAGGGGTGGAGGACACTGAAGGAGGGATTGACAGAGAGGGGTGGAGGACACTGAATGGAGGTCAATGGAGGGATTGACAGAGAGGGGTGGAGGACACTGAATGGAAGCCAATGGAGGGATTGGCAAAGAGGGGTGGAGGACACTGAATGGAAGCCAATAGAGGGATTGACAGAGAGGGGTGGAGGGCACTGAATGGAGGTCAATGTAGAGGTTGGCAGAGAGGGGTGGAGGACACCAAATGGAAGCCAATGAAGATATTGGCAGAGAAGGGTGGAAGACACTGAATGGAAGATAATAGAGCGATTGGCAGAGAGAGGTGGAGGGCACTGAATGGAGGTCAATGGAGGGGTTGGCAGAGAGGGGTGGAGTACACTGAAAGGAAACCAATGGAGGGATAGGCAGAGAATGGTGGAGGATACTGAATGGAAGTCAATGGAGGGATTGGCAGAGGGGGGTGGAGGGCACTGAATGGAAACCAGTGGAGGGATAGGCAGAGAATGGTGGGGGACACTGAACGTTCATGATGGAGTGAAGTAGGATAGCCTATGTAAAGGTAAGCCAGTGAGGAGGGAGCTGCAATAGTACAACATTAAAAATGGCTGAAAATATACGCCAATTTGTAAAAAATGTATGACGTAAAAAAAAAAAAAAAAAAATGATTGTGCTACCAGCATGATAAATGCTATAAGGCATACAGCCATGTAAGATTTGGAACAATAGATATGTTTAATATGAGATATTCTGGGCAGTGCTAATGTATCATTGTATTGTTGTATTATAATAATAATAATGTATCATTTTATCGTTGTATAATAATAATAATATTGTATCTTTGTATCGTTGTATTATAATAATAATGTATCATTGTATCGTTGTTGTATTATAATAATAATAATGTATCATTGTATCGCTGTATAATAATAATAATAATGTATCTTTGTATCGTAGTATTATAATAATAATGTATCATTGTATCGTTGTTGTATTATAATAATAATAATGTATCATTTTATTGTTGTATAATAATAATGTATCATTGTATCGTATAATAATAATAATGTATCGTTGTATCGCTGTATAATAATAATAATGTATCATTTTATCGTTGTATAATTAAAATATTGTATCGTTGTACCATTGTGTGGTTACAATACGAAATCTCCAGTGTGTAGTAGAATTTTGTAGCTTTTTAAATGACTGTATGAAAGATTCTCAGTTACATAATAGGACGTTATGTAGGGGTGACTGGGCTCTCCTAGGACCAATAATATACTTCCTCCCCCTTCTATATACGGCCTCCTCCCTGGTGTTCTGCTGATGTTATCAGACCACAGCTTCTGGTTTTTCACTCATAACAAATCACTTTGTAGATCACTTGACCTGACGGGTCCTAATGAGGCCAGGTCTATCCTCCAAGGTGCATGTGTTAACACTGACAGGGGTGTCACATAGTTCTCCTGAAAGGAAAAACACTTGCAGTCATACAGATGAATGACACCATGTTTATGTAAGAACATATGAGCGCTGTCCAGGGGTGGTAATATGGGGGGGTGGAAATATGGCTCACTCTAACCAAGACCGATATTGCAGAAGTTACATTTATAGTTTTCTTTGGGGACTAGGACATACCACCCAACTGTCCCTGATTTTGAAGGACTGTCCATATTTTGGAGCCAAATGTCTCTGTCCCTAATGTTCATCTTCCTGGTCTGAGGTATAGACCTTTACAAAAAAATACTATAATGATGTATTTATAAAAAAAATAAATGTTATTCATCCTGCAAAACTGCATGTACATTCATTCTGTAAGAACGGGGAAAACTTTGAATCTTACTAGGCTATTTACTCTCCAGGTTGAATGTTATTCAGTCACAAAGAATACAGTGGATCAGGAAAATACTGCACAGTGGCCACTAGATGGAGCTGACGATCATAATAAATACGTTTCTTTTTTCCTGTGATCATCGGTTCCATCTAGTGGCCATAATCTAGTATTTCCTTATTCTTTCTACATTTTATAAGTGAATAGCATTTGATCTAGAGAGAAAATAGTCTAATAACATTTGATTTTGCCCCCGTTGAAACAGGACAAAAGCACATATACTTTCACCGGATGAATAGCTAAGCAATTTAAAATATATATATATACCCCAAGATTCCCCCATATACAGATAAAGGAGGCTGTGATAATTCGAGGGCTGCATGGGGTCGCATATGGACTCTTGTCCATTCTTCCCATAAGTAATAATCGGCAGTTGCTTGTCTCCTGTTGAAGTCTGGGGACATCTACATACACGTCTGTAGCTCTTTATCATCCAGTTTAGGATTACGACACCATTTTAGTAAATCACTCCTCTAGGTTGACTGATATGTAAAAAAAAAAAAAAAAAAAAAAGGAGAAAGAAGAGAAAAATTCCTCAGGGACAGATGAGACGATGTACTAACCTGACCTTCCGCTCCAACCAGAGCTTCAGAGACCCTCAGAGCACATGTTCTCCATAAGAGGGAATGAGGATGTCAGCCCGGGCAAATATCATGGGAAGAGTCTAAATATAGAGAACTGACCAGTATATAACCTTTCTGACCATCCCCCGTCAAAGGAGACTGAATGACACCTGAATTGTGACAGCAGCTCTCAGGTCAATACTTATGGGACTGAGCTTCTGTACTCCCTAACCCACTTGTAGGAGCTTCTACGCTCCCTAACCCACTTCTAAAAGCTTCTGTACTCCGTAACCCACTTCTAGGAGCTTCTGTACTCCCTAACCCACTTCTACGAGCTTCTATACTCCATAACCCACTTCTAGGATATTCTGTACTCCCTAACCCACTTCTAGGAGCTTCTGTACTCCCTAACCCACTTCTAGGATATTCTGTACTCCCTAACCCACTTCTAGGAGCTTCTGTACTCCCTAACCCACTTCTAGGATATTCTGTACTCCCTAACCCACTTCTAGGAGCTTCTGTACTCCCTAACCCACTTCTAGGATATTCTGTACTCCCTAACCCACTTCTAGGAGCTTCTATACTCCCTAACCCACTTCTAGGATATTCTGTACTCCCTAACCCACTTCTAGGAGCTTCTACACTCCCTAACCCACTTCTGTGAGCTTATATACTCCCCAATCCACTTATATGAGCTTCTATACTCCCTAACCCACTTCTAGGAACTTCTGTATTCCCTAACCCACTTCTAGGAGCTTCTACATTTCCTAACCCACTTCTAGGAGTTTCTGTATTCCCTAACCCACTTCTAGGACCCACTTCCCTACCCCACTTCTAGGAGCTTCTACACTACCTAACCTACTTCTATGAGCTTCTGTATTCCATAACCCACTTCAAGGACCCACTTCATCATCCTTAACCCACTTCTATGAGGTTCTATACCCCTTAACACACTTCTATGAGCTTCTATGTATACTTCTTAACCCACTTCTATGAGCTTCTATACTCCCTAAACCACTAACAGGAGCTTCTATAGTTCCTTACCCACTTCTGTGAGCTTCTGTAGTTCCATCCCCACTTCTAGGAGCTTCTATACTCCCTAGACCACTTCTATGGGCTTCCTATGAGCTTGCATGCCTCCATACCCACTTCTATGAGCTTCTATACCCCTTAACCCACTTCTATGAGCGTCTATAATCCCCTACCCTTAATGCAAAAGAAAGAAATAGCAGTTTGGACAGCAACCCCAATGCTGACGGCAGGCCAAACCACCAATAGGAAAATTACCCATGATGCAAAGTCTTCTATAGAAAGGCATCTCTATAGATTCTCCCCAAATTAAGGATGCAGAACAATTCACTGGAACTGATGAGAGTATTTCGGAGACGGTGTTCAGATTGTGTACATCGTTCAGCCCGTCACATGATTGCGCTGCCTATGGTGAATCATAAGGCTTGTTTCTTGGTGAGAGTCTAGATTGTGTATTGACCGAGCTTCGTGATGTGTGAAACCAAATCTAATGAAGGTCAGATTGGAGGGGCATGACACGCGTTGTAAAAGACAAGGCGGTTTTACGAATAACGTTGACATTTGACGTCGCTGTGTCTCCACACAACTATAATATTCTAATGCCTGTTAATAGGTAAGTGTACCCGTCATTCATACGAACTGACTTGACCAAGAAACATTCTGTCAATTCAAAACTGTGACATTCATCCTTAAATGAAGCGGCCTGTGTCTCATGCCGCAGTGATGTCATTTTCTGAGAATTTTTTTGTCAATTATTTTAAAAACCTTGACAAGAATAGCAATTCCCACCTATTCATTACAGATTCATATGTGCAGATTTCCCCAAAAGTCTGCGCTAAGATACAAGCCAGATTTTAGGCATCCCCCACAACAAAAATCTCATTTTTGGTGGGATACTCCCAAAGGGGTAATTACGTCTAAAAGGGACGCAAAAAAGTGCAGTAGTGAATTAATAATGAAAAAGTCATTCGCATTCAGATTCACTTTGCACATTGATACAACCAAACAAGCGTCTTTTTCTTCAGAGTAGCAACAAATTTTATTAAAACTCCTGCAATGTACATAGATCACCCAAAGAAGAGTGTTTTTTTTTTACCAATAAAAGTGGAGTTACTCTTTAATTCACTTCCACCGCACTGGGTAATCTCCCAAATCATTTTGTAAAAGAAATCCATAAGATTCATTTTAACTCACTTGAATCCCTGATCACATGACGTGCCGGGTTCCGAGTCTTCTGCAGAGTGGGAGGGTTCTTCTTCAAGGTCCCCCTGTCACTGCCTATTGATGTGGACCCTTCCCATTGCCTATCCTTGTTGGGGTCCTCGCAGGTCCTGAAGGCCCCATTCATGTAGGATGATGTCGGGAAGGAGACCAGCAAGAACAGTCGGTGGTGGATCTTGGCTGCAGTGGGGGATCACTAGTCATCAGTTTTGGAAGAAGTGCTGCTGTGGATCATGTGGTGGCAGACTTTGCGGGAAAATAGGCTAACCCACTTGAGCTTCTATATTCCCTAGTCCACCTATATAAGCTTCTATACTTCCATACCTACTACTATGAGCTTCTATACTTTCATACCTAATACTATGAGCTTCTATACTCCCTAACCCACTTTCTATAGTTTCTATATATTTGTACCCACTTCTATGAGCTTCTGAATCTTTGTACCCACTACTATGAGTTTCTATACTACCTAGCCCACTTCTATGAGCTTTTATACTCCCTAGCCCACCTATATGAGCTTCTATACTTCCATAGCCACTACTATGAGCTTCTATACTCCCTAACCCACTTCTATGAGCTTCAATGTCTTTGTACCCACTTCTATGAGCTTCTATACTCCCTAGCCAACTTCTATGAGCTTCTATACCTCCATACCCACTTCTATGAGCTTTTATACTTCCATACCCACTTTTATGAGCTTCTATATCTTTGTACCCACTACTATGAGTTTCTTTACCCCCTAACCCACTTCTAATAGCTTCAATATCTTTGTACCCAATTCTATGAGTTTCTATACTCCCTAACCCACTTCTATGAGCTCCTATACCTCCATACCTATTTCTATGAGCTTCTATACTTCCATACCCACTTCTGTGAGCTTCTATATCTTTGTACCCACTACTACGAGTTTCTTTACTCCCTAACCCACTTCTATGAGCTTCCTTATCTTCGTACCCACTTCTATGAGCTTCTATACTCCCTAGCCCACCTATATGAGCTTCTATACTTCCATACCCACTACTATGACCTTCTATACTCTCTAGCCCACCTATATGAGCTTCTATACTTCCATACCCACTACTATGAGCTTCTATACTCCGTAACCCTCTTCTATGAGCTTCTTTACCTCCAAACCCATTTCTATGAGCTTCTATACTTCCATACCCACTTCTATGAGTGTCTATACTCTGTAACCAATCCTATGGATCTGTAATCCCTAACCCATGTCTATGAGCTTCTATACTCCCTAACCAATTTCTATGAGCTTCTATACTCCCTAACCCATGTCTATGAGCATCTATGCGCCCTAACTCATGTCTGAGCTTCTATACTCCCAAACCAATTCTATGAGCATCTATGCTCGCTATCCCATGTATATGAGCTTCTACTGTATGCCCCCTAACCCATTTCTGTGAGCTTCTATACTCCCAAACCCACCCACTCCCTAACCAGTGGTAGACCTTGGTTGCATTGGTGGATCATCAGTCATCACTTTTGGAAGAGGTGCTGAGGTGGATCATGTAATGGCAGACTCAGGAAGATAGGCTACAGAGCCCGTGGTGTTTCTCATCATTAGGGGAAGAATAGACTTCCTATTTGTCAGCCAGGCAGACGTTGGTAGAGTTATGGTGACATGTAAGCAGTAAGCGGCGTCTGCTTATGTAATGAACACATCTGGCGTTACACATAATCCAACAGAACTACAAACTATAAACAGAAACAGTTATTTAAACTGTAAGCCATGTTGATAAAATGCTTTACATTAAGTTGGCCTATCAGGTTTGGAAAATTCACTCCCAGTAACACTGTGAAGTGCTCTGTGGATTCTTGCTGCAGTGATTTACATAGAGCCGAAATCAGGAGGCAGCGGTTGCTTTAGCAGCTCTGTGGTTGCTTTCACTTGTTTCCTGTATTTGCTTTAAAAAAGGAAGTCAATTTATCAAAGAGCAGGAAGCCTAATAACCCCACAGATCTAGATTATCTATAGCTTCTCAGAGAAGGATACATTGTATCTAAAGTGTCCTTCTTGGGAACAGGTCATGGCGAGTTCCTTAACAAGCCTACATTTAATTAAGAGGGAACCCAGGCATGTCATTTAATTGTTTTGTCATGTAGACGGTTGAGGTGGTGTAAATTTAACGGACTGCAGGAGGTAGAAAAAACCATCAGGACTGTCAGGACTATCAGCAGATGTTTGTTTAGGCGGAAGCCGTCTGCGGATAGGATGCTCGGAGATCGGCACGGGCCAGCATTTGTTTGCAATTTATAAAATGTACCTGATTCGGCCCTTCCACTTTTATTTACTGGAGCCGGTCCATTTCTCTCGCAGGCATATGGCCTCTCGTGCCGTGCAATGTTCTCAGCAAACTGGAGAGTAGAACCTGAGTCTGGGCCGGCAGCCAGCAGTCTGGGAGAAGCGGGGGGGGTCACAACCCTTTGCCCTCTCCTCACCACTGCAACTCTTCAGGTTACCACTTATGGAAAACGAATCGCTTCTATTAAAAACAGGAATTTTCCATTGCACTTCTGAATTTTGCCGATAGCTTATTCTAATCAAGTTTTTTTTTTTTTGTTCCTCCTTTTTTTTTTTATTCTTTACAAACTTGTGACATCGTTGAGGAAATGGGGAATTTCAAAACGGAAATAATTAGGTTAGTCATCAATACATTTTATTAAATATTTACTGACAGTTTCGATGGTTGAGAAACCTTAAAGAATCAGACCTAGCTCAGGATGTTTGTAGCTTGTTGGTCTGATGTCTATGGGATTCAGAGATATTGTTCTAGCAGAGACGGGAGGTGGGAAAAGTAACATTGCGGACATTTCAAGCATCAATTAGAAAGAACTAAGTTATGGAACATAGGTGTGCTCAGTCTATTGCATTAAAGCAGGGATATTCAATTAGCGGACCTCCAGCTGTTGCAAAACTACAAGTCCCATCATGCCTCTGTTATTGGGTGTCATGCTTGTGGCTGTCAGAGTCTTGCTATGCCTCATGGGACTTGTAGTTCTGCAACAGCTGGAAGTCCGCTAATTGCATATCCCTGCATTAGAGTGTGCACCCCTAAAGCCCAAACACACATGTGTGTCTAATTATATATAGCCCTGGCACATTGATCTCGCTGCCAGCACAGTGAAAAAGAAACGCGTAAGGACTTGTCTTATGGCAGAGCTGGTAGGAGGTAGATCTTTCCCATTTTCCCACCGACACACAGGGTGTGCCCAGGCACATGTAACCACCCTGTCTTGGTCCCATTTTATGTAGGAAAGTGGCCACCCTGTCTTGGCCCCCCTCTATGTAGGAACGTAACCCCCTGTCCTGGTCCCACTGTGTGCAGGAACATAGCCACCCTGTCTAGATTCCACTGTATGTAGGAACATATCCACTCCACCTACCTTGATCCCACTGTATGTAGGAATGTTGCCACCCTCTCTTGGTCCTACTGTATGTAGGAATGTAGCCACCCTGCCTTGATCCCACTGTATGTAGGAACATAGCCAGCCCGCCTAGATTCCACTGTATGTAGGAATGGTGCCACCTTCTCTTGGTCCCACTGTATGTAGGAATGTAGCCACCCCACCTTGATCCCACTGTATTTAGGAATGTAGCCACCCTGCCTTGGTCCCACTGTATGCAGAAATGTAGCTGCCGTGCCTCGGTTCCACTGTGTATAGGATTCGGACTAGGGACTATGTAGTCCCTAGTCCATCTCAGGAGAAAGCAAGAGAGGGTGGCTACAGTCCTACATACAGTAAGACCATGTAGAGCGAACGTAGCCACCTTCTAACAGGAAGTTGGATAAAAGCAGCAAAAACAAAGAAATTTGGTGGACTGGAGGAGGTTGAGAACAATAGAAGAGAATTTTTGGAGCTAAGAAGGACATACTTGAATAGATTCTATTCTTTTTAAACCAGAGTTTATCATCACTTTAACCATCTTCTCACACTTGTTAGGAGAACCTAAGGACTCGGCGCAGACTTGCTGATAAAAATTAAATCTGTAGGTGGCCTATCCTGTAACAGATTTTACCTCAATAATCAACGAATAGGGAAGCAATTTGCAGTGTAGAGGGAAGCACCTATACGAAATATGATGAAAACATTATGGTGCAGTAAATATTGTGAAAGTCGATTTATAACGATTGCTTTCAGGTAAACTGTGTAATAAATTAAGACGTGTATTAATGGAAAATCCTTTGCACATATAACAGAACATTTCCATGCTAATTGAAAATGTGATGCTTTGTCATCCATCTCTTGTTAACCCACACATGACCCGATTATAGCAGCCTGAAAATTTGGTTGCAGGACTAGGAACAAGGCCAACATTGGACGGGGAAGGTCTCAGACGATGTGCCAATGTAACTTAAATTGCATTGAGCCCATTACAGCGAAGCTTTGTCACCCTGGAGTGCAGGTGGCCCCCGGTTGCTGTCGTCTTGGCACCCCTAACGGTTTTGGCCATCACGGGCACATCATACAAACTCTGCCAGGGTTCTTTTTTTTTTTCTACGTCTTGGCCAACTGTGACTGGTAGACTGCCTGGGAGTGTTAGCTTGACACAATGTGTAACAGTAATTAAGAAATAAAGCCTCCTGCCCCGGCTTCACAGTAATCAATGCGCTAAGTAACTTCCATGGTCCAATGCTTCAAAAATCACCATTAGCCTACGCCACTTACGGCCAGAAAATTTCTTATTTTCTGCTTTTTATCGTCCACGGACGGGGGGAATCTCCACTTCGCAGTATTTATACATCTGCACTTGCAACGATGACAATAAACTTGTTCCGAGAGTGTTACGAATCAGAAATTTGTCCCATTTTCTCCACCACCTTCCAGTGTGCGTTTGGCTGCCTGGTTTGAGGTTTCGGTGGCCAAAACAAAAAAAAAAATATTACCGGGAGGAGAGGACGGAGGGGCGGAGAGCTGTGTGGACAGTCGTCACAATAAAACACTTCATATATATACTTGGGAGTTCTGTGTAGCTGCTCCTATCTGGGAAGATGTTATCTTTCGAGGCCCTTTTTCAAAAGATCTTCTGCAAACATCTACACATCTACAGTCTGAGGCTTTGGCCTCACCCCATCTCCTGTACATATACGTATATATATATATATATATATATATATATATATATGTACAATATATTCATCATTTTTGTGTATAGAATAGACCGATTCTACTGAGAAAGTAGAACGATTCATATCAGCCCAAGGGAGCAAAAATCGAATGTGCCTTCAGACTTGTAAATTTAGGGCTTCAGTTTTGGGTGGCAACCCAAAAGAAGATGCAGAAGAACCTAGAAAAAAGGAGGCAGGGCTGGACCAAGACATTGCGCTTCCTGGGTCCAAGAATGAAATGCTGCCCCACCCCTACCCCCCAAAAAATTACGCCCACCAAAAGGCCCCAACATCCATTATTTTATATTATGATAATTAAAACTAAAATTACATTTATCAGGAAGTCAGATTTACATGCAACAGCACCTTATCTATATGCAAAATTATATGACATACCATTATGTTCAATTCCAAAGGGTGGGCTAGGGCAGTATATAGACAGGCTAGGGTAGTAAATGGGTACACTAGTATAGTATATGGACAGGCTAGGGTAGTATATAGACAGGCTAGGGTAGTATATGGACAGGCTAGGGTAGTATATGGACAGGTTAAGGCAGTATAGGGGCAGGCTGGGGTAGTATATAGACAGGCTAGGGTAGTATATAGACAGGCTAGGGTAGTATAGGGGCAGGCTAGCGTAGTATATCATGGGCAGACTAGAGTAGTATATGGGCACGCTAGGGTAGTATATGGACAGGCTAGGGTAGTATATGAACAGGCTAGGGTAGTATATGGACAGGATAAGGCAGTATAGGGGCAGGCTGGGGTAGTATATAGACAGGCTAGGGTAGTATATAGACAGGCTAGGGTAGTATAGGGGCAGGCTAGCGTAGTATATCATGGGCAGACTAGAGTAGTTTATGGGTACGCTAGGGTAGTATATGGACAGGCTAGGGTAGTATATGAACAGGCTAGGGTAGTATATGGACAGGTTAAGGCAGTATAGGGGCAGGCTGGGGTAGTATATGGACAGGCTAGGGTAGTAAATGGACATGCTAGGGTAGTATATAGACAGGCTAGGGTAGTATATAGACAGTCTAGGGTAGTATATAGACAGTCTAGGGTAGTATATAGACAGACTAGAGTGGTATATAGACAGGCTAGGGTAGTATAGGGGCAATCTAGGGTAGTATATAATTGACAGGCTAGGGTAGTAAATGGACACGTTAGGGTAGTATATGGACAGGCTAGGGTAGTATATGGACAGGCTAGGGTCGTATATGGACAGGCTAGGGTAGTATATGGGCAGGCTAGGGTCGTATATGGACAGGCTAGGGTAGTATATGGGCAGGTGGAGCAGCCTGGGGGGCAGTTGTCATCATCATGACACACAAAACTGCTGGAAAAAAAATCTTGATTGTCAGATTGCTGGGTAAATAAAAGAGAAGGATAGGTGGCCGTGGTTCAATTTTCTGCCCTTTCAAAGTGCTGTCTGATTCCAATGGACCCACTGGGACCCATTGTAGGGCCGGCCGTGACATTAGGATATATATATATATATATATACTAAATACAGATGTTGTCCCTGGTGGGAGCTGAATCCACTACCTCGGCGCTGCTAGGCCTAAGGGTTTCTTATATCTTTGCAGTGGTCAACTTTTTGCTCCTGGCCCCAGGTCTGCACATACGCCATAGCTGAGCTGTGTTAGAGGATTGCCCAATGCGTAGGGATAAGCATGCTCATGCTGCAGCTGACTAGGTAGGTCTTACATACATATACCGGTGAGGCGAGAGAGGTCAGATGAAGGACGGAAATTACAGAACCTAATACTACGTCTAGAACTGCTCATCCAGCCCCACAGGGGGTTGAGGGATCTCCAATAACATGGTTCTTAACCCTGTGGAGCTCCACTTCATTCTATAAAATCTTCCCAAGACCTGGAAGAGAAGGAGGAGAAGATGTCACGGAGGAGAATTGTGGGGTTTTTTTTCCAGGCAGGAGTTCAGCGGTGAACAGAAAAACCTCCTGCAGTGTCCCTTACCTGAGGATATCAGGACCATCTGCAATGTTGTACAAGGAATTTGATAGAGAAAGTCCATTCTACACTTTTGGGGGAATATATAGACTTTTCGTGTAAAAAATAGACCAGCTTAAATCTAACCAAAGTGTGCTGATGTCTTAACCTTGTTTGCATGTTTAATAAAGTGGGGTTGTAGCTTATATTTTATTATTTATTGAAGGTATTTATATAGTGCTGACACTTTGTTTTTGTTTTTTTAAACCATATACTTTTTTATTGATTTTTTTTTTTTTTTCACTTTACAACAACAATATTACATACAAAACATTCCCACTGAACATTTAAAAATTTGCATTAACATCAGAACACTAAACGCAAAACAAACAAACAAAAAATAAACAAATAAAAAGATAAAAAAAATAAAAATAACAAAAAAAGATAATCTCCTCATATACTGCCGAGAATTTACACAGCGCTTTACATGTATATTGTACATTCCCATCAGTCCCCACCCTCAAGGAGCTTACATTTGGAGCGTGGGATTAAACCCAAACAAGCAGAACATGCAAACTTCAGGTAGGTAGTGATAGTGGTTAGGATTCAAACTAACAACCCTGGTGCCATCAGGTGGAAGAGCTAACCACTTAGCCACTGGGCTGCCCATAATATAAAAAAAATAAATAAATAAAATCCAAAAATGTTACTAATATCCGCAACAGGCTCATTGGCCTAAACTGTTGCCAATATGTTTTAAGTTTTTTTTTTTTTTTTCAAAAGATTTCTACTTTTTTTTATATATGCTGCAACTAGACATGTGCAATTTGCTTGGTTCCGAATTAATTTTTTTAATGAATTTTCAACAAATTTGTTAATTCGGAAACATCCGAATTGACGAAGACCCGTTTAACAAATTTTTCTGAATATTCGTAAATTCGAAAATTCGTCAATTCAAAAATTTCGGAAATTCGAAAATCTGAAAACCCGAAAATCTGAAATAATAACAAACTATTAAATTATAGGTATTGGAATTTCCTTTCAAATGTGGCTGTTAGTGAACGTAACGAATTCGTAAAATCATAATTTCAAAAATTCGAAGATTCAAAAATTTGAAGATTCGTATATTCGAAAATCTGAAAATTCAAAAATACGAAAATAAGAAAGAAAATCTGAAAATTAGAAACAACGAAAATACAAAATTCTAAATAACAACTAACTAATAATAAATAATTATTAAATTATAGGTATTGGAATTTCCTTTCAAATTTGGCTGTTAGTGAGCGTAACGAATTTTTAAAATCATAATTTTGAAAATTCGATAATTCGAAAATTTGAAAATTCGGAAATTCGGAAATCTGAAAATGTGAAAATACAAAAATAAGAAAGAAAATCTGAAAATTAGAAAGAACGAAAATCTGAAAATTCTAAATAACAACTAACTAACTAACTAACTAACTAACTAACTAACTAACTAACTAACTAATAATAACTAACCAATTAATTATAGGTATTGGAATTTCCTTTCAAATTTGGCTGTTATTGAACGTAACGAATGCGAAATAATGAATACCGTTATCAAATTAATAATAATGGAATAATGGAACTTAACAAATTTAATAATAATAAATAACAATAATAATAATAAAAAACTTTTTATTATTATTATTTATTATTAATTCGATCCGTTCCATTTGTTTAGATGCGACAGTTGTTATTTCGGATAATTCATAACTTCGGATAAATTCGCATTTGTTATGTTCACTAACAGCCAAATTTGAAAGCAAATTCCATGACCCATAATTTAAT
The DNA here is from genome assembly GCF_042186555.1 of Aquarana catesbeiana. Lineage (NCBI taxonomy): Eukaryota > Metazoa > Chordata > Amphibia > Anura > Ranidae > Aquarana > Aquarana catesbeiana. The sequence continues at coordinate 4,907,216 of NC_133333.1, read as the reverse complement.
AGTTAGTTATTATTAGTTAGTTGGTTATTATTTAGAATTTTCGGATTTTCGTTTTTTCAAATTTTAGGATTTTCTTTCTTAATTTAGTATTTTCAGAATTTTCGGATTTTCGAATTTACAAATTGCGATCATAATGAATGATCCGGGGAAAAAAAACAAAAAAACTAACAAATGTTTCGGCAGTGCACATGTCTAGCTGCAAACCCCTCTGGATATATATATATATATATATCGAATATTTGTTTCCTAAACACAAGCCACATCACCACATTTAAAGATAAATAAATGTAATAAATAAACTGCGTGAAATATACACTCCAGAAATAAAGATGCCATGAGAAAGTGAGGGCCCCAAAATAAGCCCCTCCACATACAGGTATCACCCTACAATATACAATATAGCTGATACGATTGTGGTTGATGACAGACACATCTCCTATAGATGAATTGAGAAGGCTACAAAGGGAGAGGAGAACAATCATAGACTAAATAATATCTGCAAAAAAATATTATTTCCTTTTATTTCCACTTTTAGTTGAAAATGTTTAATAAGTTTTCTAATAACTCAGATTTTGAAAGTGAAATTAAATCAAGCAAAAAAAAACAAAAAACTTTTGGACTTGGGGCTGGGCCGAGGTGTAGACAGAAGAAGTGGCCACCTTGGGGGGCTTCATTAGGAGTTTGGCGAAAACAGAGTAGGACCTGTAAACCATGGTTGCCGCTGAGGTGGTTCAAAGCTCATTGTGGTGGGGGGGGGGGGGGGGGGGGCTTTTTTGCCTTGGGTGTAAAGGGCCTTGTCCCGGGACCCCTTGAACTTTTACATTTAGGCAAACGGCATTAAACAAAGTGCCGTTGCCTATGAGTAAACAGACAGAAGTTCGATGATTCACTGATATGACTACACCAGCCATAGAAAAGTTAGACCTGACAAAATGCCCCCCCATCATCCTGCAGCTGATGCATTAACCCTTTAAGTGCTCAGCACCGCTCCAAGCTTCTCCGTCCCTATCTGTCCTCCATAGCACTTGTGTCTGGCGGGTGAAGGGCACCAACCCCCCTATGGTTCGGAAGCGGCTCATTAGTGTCGACCCCTAACAGCACTGAAAGGGTAAAAACACAACAACTGCGGCGCTCCTGAAAATGATCATTAGCCCCTCACCCTGGTCCCAGCGCCCCCCAACCCCCCTCCTTTCCTCCCAGAGGTTTTAATATGCAAGGAGTAGTGTTCACACGTCTGGGTGTATTGATATCACATTGCCCCGTTCAGGGCTGTCACTGGGACATTCAGCGTGTAATGGCCCCCTAAGGTGCAGCCTTTGCCGGCTCTCAAAGATCGGCCACAAAAACTGCTCAGAGTTTCACGCAAGGTGACACAATAAAAGGCATCTCACGGCGTCGGACATGCTTCAGAAAAGGCTAAAGATGCCCAGCTCCCTCCCCAAGTTCCTGTCACTCATTGCCTCCTGATGGCCGCCACCATTCATACCCTAAGTGAAGGCCAGCATAAAGAGCTAGAATCAGCAGAACAGGCCAGGTACAACACTCACTATGGTTATATATCATGAGGATTCTTCCAGGAGCAATACAGATCATAGGATATTATAGAGAAAGAACTTGGGTTATGCATTGTGGAGATGCCTCCAAGAACAATTCAGACCATAGGATATAGAGGAAGAATTTAGGTTATGTATCATAGGAATGCCTCGAGGAGCAATACAGACCATAGGATGTAGAGGAAGAACTTGTGTTATGTATCATGGGAATGCCTCCAAGAGCAATACACAAACCATAGGATATAGAGAAAGAACTTGGGTTATGCATCATGGAGATGCCTCCAAGAACAATTTAGACCATAGGATATAGAGGAAGGACTTGGGTTATGCATCATGGAGATGCCTCCAAGAACAATTCAAACCATAGGATATAGAGGAAGAACTTAGGTTATGTATCATGGAGATGCCTCCAAGGAGCAATACACAAACCATAGGATGTAGAGGAAGAACTTGGGTTATGCATCATGGAGATGCCTCCAAGAACAATTCAGACCATAGGATATAGAGGAAGAACTTAGGTCATGTATCATGGGAATGCCTCCAAGGAGCAATACACAGACCATAGGATGTAGAGGAAGAACTTGGGTTATGCATCATGGAGATGCCTCCAAGAACAATTCAGACTATAGGATATAGAGGAAGAACTTAGGTTATGCATCATGGGGATGCTTCCAGGAGCAACCATAGTATACAATAGGATATTATAGAGGAAGAACTTAGGTTATTCATTATAAGGATGCTTCCAGGCACAATACAGACCATAGGATATAGAGGAAGAACTTAGGTTATGCATCATGGAGATGCCTCCAAGAACAATTCAGACCATAGGATATAGAGGAAGAACTTAGGTTATGCATCATGGGGATGCTTCCAGGAGCAACCATAGTATACAATAGGATATTATAGAGGAAGAACTTAGGTTATTCATTATAAGGATGCTTCCAGGCACAATACAGACCATAGGATATAGAGGAAGAACACTAACCACTAGTCCACATATTCGTATCCTATGATGCCCAGGATGTTGGGATATAAGGTGCATTTTCCTGCTGTGTACTCAGCTGACTATCCAAAGTAATATGGCTTATTCATACACGTGATATATAGATACATAGTGAAATAGATACATAGTTACATAGATGCATAGGGGTTTATTTACTAAAGCTGGAGAGTGCAAAATCAGGCTCACTTCTGCATAGAAACCAATCAGATTCCAGGTTTTATTGCCAAAGATTAATAGGAACAAGCTGAGGTTAGAGACGCTGATTGGCTGCCATGCACAGTTGCACCAGATTCTGTGTGCTCCAGCTTTAATAAATCTACCCCATAGTTACATAGATACATATTCACATTTTGTTGCTATGCAGCCTGAAATGAAGACAGACACATTTTTTTTTGTATTTACTAAGTGCAGCTTATAACATCCAAGTGAAAGATATAGCACCAACATTTTAAGAAAAAAAATAAAAATAAATTCTAAAACAGAATCACTGAGTTGGAAAAAAAGATCCCCCCCCCCCCCCTTGTGTCTGTATTTTGTGGATCCACCTTTTGCTTTAATTCCTGTCTGTTGGGATTTGTCTCTACCAACTTAGCACATCTAGACTTTGCAATATTCACCCGCTCTTCTTTGCAGAACTGCTCAAGTTCAGTTACATTTGATGGTGACCTTTGGGAACTGCAGTCTTCAAGTCATTCCACAGATTTTCAATGGGGTTTAAGTCTGGGCTCTGATTAGGCCATGCAAGGACATTCACCACCTTCTCCTAAAACCACTGTGTGCTCATTGGTGGGCATTCCTGCCTTCTCCTAAAACCACTGTGTGCTCATTGGTGGACATTCCTGCCTTCTGCCCCAACCACTGTGTGCTCATTGTTGCTGTGTGCTTTGGCTCATTGTCATGTTGGAAGGTTAACTTTCTTCCCATTGACAACCCTCTTACCAGCAGAGTGCAGCAGATTTTCTTCAAGCATTTTATGGTATTTTGCCCCATCCATTTTTCCTTCTATCCTGACAAGTGCTCCAGTCCCTGCTGCAGAGAAACACCCCCATACCAGGATATTATTACCCCTATAACAGGATATTACCACCTCCAAACCAGGATTTTACCACCCCCATAACAGGATATTACCCCTCCATAACAGGATAGTACCCCCAATTTGATGGTATTTTGCCCCATCCATTTTTCCTTCTATCCTGACAAGTGCTCCAGTCCCTGCTGCAGAGAAACACCCCCATACCAGGAAATTACCACCCCTATAACGGCATATTACCAACCCCCATAACAGGAACTTACCCCCTCCATAACAGGATATAACCCCCCTCCCCCATAAGAGGATATTACCCTCTCCATAACAGGATATTACCACCCCATAACAGGATCTTACCTCCCATAACAGCATATTACCCCCCCATAACAGGATATTACCCCCTCCATAACAGGATATAACCCCTCTCCCCCATGAGAGGATATTACCCTCTCCATAACAGGATATTACCACCCCATAACAGGATATTACCGTCTCCATAACAGGATATTACCCCCCCATAACAGGATATTACCCCCTCCATGCTTTACTGTAGGAATGGTGTTATTTGGATGGATTTCCGCCAGACATATTGTTTGGTGTTGAGGCCACATTATTCCATTTTAGTCTCATCTGACCAGAACACCTTTCTCCATGTGGCCTCAGAATCTTCAAAGTGCGTTTTGGCAACGCTCAGTGGTGACTGCATGTGGTCTTTCTTGAGCAGCGGCTTTCTTTTCTTGCACCCCTTTCCTCCAATACAAGCCATATTTGTGGAGGATTTGTGATATTGGTGTCACATGCACACAATGACCACTCTTTGTCAGGGTAGCTGTTGGTCTCTTGGTGGCCCCTCTGACCACTTTCCTCCTGGCTCCTCCATTCAGTTTGGAGCAACGTCCCGATCCAGGGAGGGTCTATGTTGTACCAAATACCTTCCACTTCTTAATAATAGACTTCACTTCGGTTCTAGGCATTGATAAAGCCTTTTATTTATTTTTTTGTATCCGTCTCCTGGCTTGTGCCTGTCCACAACTTTATCCCGGAGATCCCGGTGGCAGCGTCTTGCCACCCATTGATTGTTAGCTTCAGTTGCACTACCAGGGACTGAAATGCTCCAGGAAAGCTCTTTTCATGCTGAGCTAATCAAAATGACCGCAGCTGATCACAGTAGGAGAGTCAGATAGCTTTGTGTGCCATTGAGAAGGTGAATAGCTACATCTGATTGCGTTTACAAGTCGTTTTTAGGAGGAGGTGATGGAGTTTTAATCCAGGGACTTTAACTATGAGATTCTCTGAAATGAGGGGCAGTTGAGTCGTTGACGGTGGCAGGCGCTCACTCGGGGCGCACGGGTGCCGCCTCCCCAATCCAATGCGCCTGGCCCCTAATCTACATTCCAGGGAGCAGGATGCATGGATTCCAATGGGTTTTTTTTTTTTTTTGGAAGCACGTTATTGGAGCCTGAGGCTCTAATTGGCCTCAAAAAAAGGGTGAGCCTGAGGGGCGCAGTGCACTAAACCTTACCGACTAAGACCGGGATGCCATTAAAGTTCATGTGCAGGTAAAGGCAGGCACAGAGCGGGGGGCTCGGACGTTACGTCACCACGCACGCCGTTGTGTAACATTAGCGAAAATAAAATTCGCTAACGTCTTCCTGTTTCTCCTCCCGGCCCAATCGTTTCTCAGGACCCGCTTCCTGATTGGGTCCTAAGACCCCATTGGCCCGGATTCCAGGACTCCTGATTGGCCGGGAGAAGACCGCCGGGACTCTGGGCTGGGACTTGGGGAGAGAGATGCAGGGATAAAGGTAAGTGTGGGGCTGGCGGGCAAGTGAAGTGGCAATCGACGGGGGGGTGGGGGGGTGGGTGGTGCTAGGGTAGCGGCGACCGATCGAGCGACGAGGGGGGGGGTGGGCGGGGCTGAGAGTGCGTTTCTGGTGGTGGTCAGATGGCTGGCCGGCTGGCTGGGTGGGGGCCGCCCCCCCCAAGGAATTTGAGCACCAGCCGCCACTGGTCATTGACTGCGGTTTTAAAATGCATCCATGAAAAAAAACAAAAAAACGTTATACTCTCCAATATATTTGTGAAGCGAGACTCTGGGATCTCCTAATGGAGGATAGCCGTTTGTGATGTGGTCGGGCCGGGAATGAAAATTTTATTGCAGACACAGGGAGCGATGATAGACTCGGCCAACGCTGGAAACACAATCTGCGGAAAGCTCCCTGTGGTTTAGAGCCGGGATTTTGGGGTCTGTAGATAATAACATAGAAAGTGTTCTTCATCTGCTGTGATTTCAGAGCGAGCGTTTCCAGAGATCTCACCCCGCGTTCCCCTCCGATTGTTATCACTCTTCTCTATTAGAGTCTTATAATTGCAGACATATTCCAGGTCCGGCTCCAAAAAAACACGACGCAGCCTCTAGATGGAGGAACGCGGCTCTTGTCACTAGAAATGACGCTTTAACCCTTTCGCTGCCGCAACACACGCTTTAAAAAAAAAATTTTAGGCCTGAAGATTACTCAAACCCCCCCCCCCCTAAACATTATACACTTTGTGAAAGCAGACACCCTGGAGAATGAAATACTGGTCATTCTGGATTTTTATGTCACATTAAATATATATTAAAGTTAATTTTAGGGCATACAAATGTGTTACCCAATTTTTTTTTTTGGTGAAACATAAAAGATGAGGTTGCACCAAGTAAATAGATACCCAACATGTTAAGCTTTAAAATTATGTGCACCCATGAAACGATGACAAACTTTGATACCGTAAATTTCATAGGTGACGTTTTTAAAGCCCCTGCAGGTCATCAGTTTAATGTTAATAAGGGGCCTAGAATTGATGCTCTGCAGCCATATGGGACATATGTAGCCAAATCAACATTTTTCGGGAGTAGGTGCCTCCGATATGTAAAGATGGGGTGGGGCTCAAAAATTTATTTTGTCGGGGGGATAGTTTAAGTGCTTGGGTGTAACTTTCATTTGGAATGAAAGCCAGCCAAATGTCATGGTATGCTGACGCCCTAAGAGTTCTGGAACTAAGGGGCCAAGCCCAGCCCCTAAATAGCAACCCCCACACCATAATCCCCCCCTCCACCAAATGGTTTGGACCAGTGCACAAAGCAAGGTCAATAAAGACATGAATGAGCAAGTTTGGGGTGGAGGAACTTAGCTGGCCTGCACAGAGTCCTGACCTCAACCCCGTAGAACACCTTTGGGATGAATTAGAGCGAGGAGACTGCGAGCCAGGCCTTCTCTTCCAACTTCAGTGCCTGACCACACAAATGCACTTCTGGAGGAATGGTCAAAACATTCTCATAGACACCCTCCTAAACCTTGTGGACAGCCTTCCCAGAAGAGTTGTAGCTGCAAAGGGTGGAGCCAACTCAATACTGAACCCTACGGATTCAGACTGGGATGCCATTAAAATTCATGTGTGTGTAAAGGCAGGCACAGAGCGTGGGGGGGGGCTTGGACATTCCTAAACCTTGTGGACGGCCTTCCCAGAAGAGGTGAAGCTGTTATAGCTTCAAAGGGTGGGCCACCTCAATATTGAACCCTACGGACTAAGACTGGGATGCCATTAAAGTTCATGTGTGTGTAAAGGCAGGCACAGAGCAGGGGGCTTGGACACTCCTAAACCTTGTGGACGGCCTTCCCAGAAGAGGTGAAGCTGTTATAGCTTCAAAGGGTGGGCCAACTCAATATTGAACCCTCCGGACTAAGACTGGGATGCCATTAAAGTTCATGTGTGTGTAAAGGCAGACACAGAGCGGGGGCTTGGACATTCCTAAACCTTGTGGACGGCCTTCCCAGAAGAGGTGAAGCTGTTATAGCTTCAAAGGGTGGGCCAACTCAATATTGAACCCTACGGATTCAGACTGGGAGGCCATTAAAGTTCATGCATGTAAAGGCAAGCGTCCCAATACTTTTGGTAATATAGTGTGGATGCTCAATGCATGTACTCAATGATAATACCTTATAGTTCCCGCCTGAAGTAGGCTTAATGGACTTTATATTCTAAGGCTTTAGACTCTCAGATCGAAGCGTTGCGCCAAAGCCTTTCAATCACCACCTTCAGAGAATAATCCGACCCTAAGAGCTGGCACTCTAATTGGACATCAAACACTTAAGCTGTCCACCCCATTATGTATTCTTTCTGATATCCGTCCACATAATGAGCTGATCAGAAATTTCGTTTTCTACGGGCTTTTCACCCCCGCCATGCCAATGTGAAGAGTATCAGATGAAAATCCCCATTGCAATGAATATAAAGCCAGATTTCACTCATGAATGAGGCCGGCGCGGTGCCGCTGCAAAGGATCATGGGAGGGACAGAACCTGGATTGCGCTTTGACATCCACAACCTAAAAGGTCTCTTGTGTCACAGTTGGCTGGTTTAGCTTTAGTTAAAAAAAAAAAGAAAGAAAAGAAATAAGCCCGATCCCGTATTCCCCCCTCCTGAAATATTGCTTTGCGGCTTCTCTAACTCCAGCTGAGCTGTAAATCACTTTTCATTTTCCGAACCCCGCTCCCCGGCCTGTTTGGTATTCAGGGGCACTCCGCCGGCCCAGAGTGTCATTCTGCTTGGGCCAAACGCCTTGATTAAAACACATATCAGATATTACTGGCTTTATTTTCCTTCCATTGCCGCACGCCATGGATTCTACACTACATTAAATGGTAATAAAGTGGATGGCGGTGGGGGGGGGAGGAGGGGGGGGTGGAGAATACAGAGAGCGACCACGGTGTACCTTCATAATGGTGCGACAGCCTACAATGGCGTTTCACCGCCATCGCTGGACCCCTCTGTTCGTGTCGTCTGGTGACCGAATTCAGAAAAAATGTTATTTATTAGCCAGAAAGCTGCAGCAATCTGTTTCCAGCTGTTTCCAGGGTTCGGGGGTCTCCGTGCCCGGGATTTTGATGTTTTGTGGCAACGCTCCTCGAACTCTCGTCCCCATCCCCCCTCCCCCCATCAGACCTGTCATAACTGTAAGGAAAGAGCAGCTGGGAATCCAGATAGTTGTGTTTCTTTTCTTACAAAGTGAGGCCGCGGGGAGATTAAGAGTGGCTGTAGTCTGTCTGCCAGCTCTCTCCATTATATTAATGATATCCACCAAAGGTCTCCGTTATGGGCTTCCTGCGTTCCTCCAGCTGTCCGGGAACTACAAGTCCCAGGTCTCAACAGCTGGAGAGGCCAAATGTTGTCCCAAAACTCTCATCATTTAGCCTTTCCTAATGGGAATCCTTATTATTTATTTATTTTTTAACAAATTTTATTTTGAGGAAATACAAGGATCCAATAATTATCCACATCAGCCACAGAGGCTTTAGAACATGTCTATAGCACACAATTCATATTAATCCATTGTAATTTCAAGTATTTTTTTTAGATAGATGTGTGAATGTGACCAGCTGGCCTCTATCTCATACCAAAACATGCTTATATCCATATACATAGTTACATAGATTGTAAACTTGAATAAAGATCTGCAATTCCCTATAATTGAGGTCCTCCTTCCCCCATAACCAAGGTTCTCCATGCCCCATACCAAGAGTGTTCCATACCCCATAACTGAGGTTCCCCATTCCCTATAACTGAGATCCTCCATCCCCCATAACTAAGGTCCTCCATCCCCCATAACTGAGGTCCTCCATCCCCCATAACGGAGGTCATCCATCCCCCATAACTCCATCCCCCATAACTGAGCTCCTCCATCCCCCATAACTGAGCTCCCCATTCCCCCTTAATTAAGGTCCTCCATTCCCTAGTACTAAGCTCCTCCATCCCTCATAACTGAGGTCCTCCATCCCCATAACTAAGATCCGTCATTCCCTATAATTGAGGTCCTCCTTCCCCCATATCCAAGGTTCTCCAACCCCCATAGCAGATGTCCTCCATCCCCCATAACTGAGGTCCTCCATTCCCTATAACTGAGGTCCTCCATCCCCCATAACTGAGATCCTCCTATTCCCCATAACTGAGCTGCTCCATACCTTGTAACTGAGCTCCTCCATCCCCCATAACTGAGGGCCTTCATTCCCCATAACTGAGCTCCCCCATTCCCTAAAAGAGGTCCTCTATTCCCTCATAACTAAGATCCGCCATTCCCTATAATTGAGGTCCTCCTTCCCCCATATCCAAGGTTCTCCATCCCCCATAACAGATGTCCTCCATCCCCCCATAACTGAGGTCCTCTATTCCCTATAACTGAGGTCTTCCATCCCCCATTAATGAGGTCCTCCATCCCCCATAACTCCATCCCCCATAACGGAGGTCATCCATCCCCCATAACTCCATCCCCCATAACTGAGCTCCTCCATCACCCATAACTGAGCTCCCCATTCCCCCTTAATTAAGGTCCTCCATTCCCTAGTTCTAAGCTCCTCCATCCCTCATAACTGAGGTCCTCCATTGCCATAACTAAGATCCGCCATTCCCTATAATTGAGGTCCTCCTTCCCCCATATCCAAGGTTCTCCATCCCCCCAAAACAGATGTCCGCCATCCCTCATAACTGAGGTTCTCCAATCCCTATAACTGAGGTACTCCATCCCCCATAACTGAGGTACTCCATCCCCCATAACTGAGGTCCTCCAACCCCCATAACTGAGATCCTCCTATTCCCCATAACTGAGCTGCTCCATACCTCGTAACTGAGCTCCTCCATCCCCCATAACTGAGGTCCTTCATTCCTTAAAAGAGGACCTCTATTTCCTCATAACTAAGATCCGCCATTCTCTATAATTGAGGTCCTCCTTCCCCCATATCCAAGGTTCTCCATCCCCCATAACAGATGTCCTCCATCCCCCATAACTGAGGTCCTCTATTCCCTATAACTAAGGTCCTCCATCCCCCCATAACTGAGGTCCTCTATCCCCCATATCTAAGGTCCTCCATCCCCCATAACCAAATTCCTCCATCACCCACAACTGAGCTCTTCCAACCCTCATAACTGAGCTCCTACACCCCCCATAACTGAGGTCCTCCATAACTGAACTCCTCCATCCTCCATAACTAAACTCCTCCATCCCCCAAATTTGAGGTCCTCCAGCACCCTTTTTAGCTTTGCTACCCTTCTATGGACTCTCGCCAGTTCAAGCACATCCTTCCTGAGACTTGTTGGCCAGAACTGAACCCTATGCTTAAGATTTACATTTTCTAAAGTGATAAAATGTAACACTTTAACAGTTTTGTCTCACTTTCTGAAGCTACGAGGGCAGCAAATAATAATACTTTCTCCTAAACCTGACACTCAGAACTATTTATTTTCTGCATTCACCTTACTTAAAGATTATTTTTGGGGTCAATGGGATGCAGGATGTGTCTGTGCTCGCCCCTAACTGCTATCCTGCTATCTGATTCTATTTTTGTACATTTTTCTTTCCAAAAGTGTGTAAATGCTGAATACGTACTAGCTCTGGTTCCGTCATTTCAGATACAGTGAAGCTGTACTGCTTTACTATCACAAAAAAAAAAACACAACGAGTATGTGGCCCTGGCAGGAGGACTGCAGGCCCTATCAGAAGTATTGAGATGTATGGTAAAAATGGCCTTTAATTAAAACCAGTAAAGCATTTACAAATATCTAAAAAAAAAAATAAAAACAAGAACCAAGTGAAGATTTTTCCACCTCGAGGTCCCATTACACGTCACGTCTTTGTGTTCTATTCAGATGGGCAGACCGGCAAATTCCTGCAGACACACATTTCGATTAAAAAGTCGGCTGACCTGAGAGGGACAAGGTCATCTCCCTACTCCAGCTAAGAGGATTAACTAAAATTACTGAGCAGCAAATATACGGACAAGGTGGGCACATTTCCAGAGATTATCTGGATAGGTGTACACGGCTCCAAGCTGGAAGTGTTAATAGTTCTGAGCTGGAGGCTGTTAATTGCATCATTATGGAGTAATCAGGATGAAAGCCTCCCCTGTACATTGAGTATAGAGCTCATTTCATCCAAAGATCTGGCTATGGGGGCGGCGAGGGGGAATCAGCGAAGCTACACATTCCAATCAAATTTTTTCTCTTCAGTTAAAGGGGATTGATGGTAAAAATATAAATTTCCATATTTCATATTTGTTTTCTAAAATCTTAGAGCTTATTGGCTCTTTAAAGCTAGGAGAGCTACAAACATGCAAATGATCTGTTCTACTGAGACCAAATAACACTTCGAGATAACTGGTGGTCAGTGGAAGGGGGTCGGAGTCTGTGTCTGTGCCCACCTCCAGGGCCGGGACAAGGGGCGGGCAGGAGGGGCGGCTTCCCCCCGGGTACAGCAAACTCATGTGAGGGAGGCACCTGAATTTCCACCACTGTAGCATTTTAGGTTTTTAAGTATTAGGGAGGGAGGGGGAAATTGTACTAAAGACACGGGGGGGGGGGGGATTTGACAGAGGTGTTTCACAGGCTTTAACAAGGTGATTTGTGCTGGGGGGGAGGATTCATGCTGTCTACTTAGGTGGCGCTCGCCCACAGCAGTGCCGCAGTTGGAGAGGAAGTCAAGAGGAACGTGGTTCCTCTATGGTTTCCTGATTGGATGCTGCTTCCCCATGTGACCCTGGTGGCCATCTTGGGTCAGGCAGAACCTATTTAGGGCCCTGGCTCCCCAGGCTTGACGTGCATTTGCAAGTGGGTAGAGTAGGGACAGGTACTCCGTCTGTTAAGGGACAGAATTAGTGGAACAGAAAGGGTCCGAGTGAGGAGGGAAAGCATAGGGATTGCAACTTCTCTGGAGGCCACATTCCGCCCCTCCTAAAAGTTGCTGTCAGTTCGGCTGGAACCTGCTCTCTACACGCTATTGGAATCCGTGAGTGTTCCCGGTTCGGTTGTCTTCCCCCCAGGTTTACTGCGAACTGGTTTTGCATTGCTTCAATATAAGTTCCTGCATCATACTTGGACTGTGTGCGTTATTACTACTGCACTGCGCTGCACCACACCTACAAGCTGAAGTTAGAAGCTGATTGGTTGCCATGCATTCAGATTTTGTCTGCTCCAGTTTTGATGTATTCCCTTCTTAGTCTTTCTACCTGTGATTTACCTGACATTAATGTGTTAAGAAGTTTTTTCTTTTACCATCTATAGAAGAAAAACACTTTTTATTGTTTTTTTTTTTTTATTAGGGAATCGTCTGGACGAGGGATCAGATGTGGAATCAGAACCAGATCTTCCACTGAAAAGAAAGCAGCGACGTAGTCGTACAACCTTTACAGCAGAACAGCTAGAGGAGCTGGAGAAGGCTTTTGAGAGGACACATTATCCAGATATATACACCCGGGAGGAACTGGCACAGAGGACCAAGCTGACTGAGGCCAGAGTGCAGGTAGGACGAGGACCTTTACTGTGTATTTGTATCCACGCTTAATTATTCATTGTCAGACCACTACATCTTATCAGCCTTTGGATGTAGTCACAGATGCCAGTCCACTTTCCTAAGTTCAAGCTTGCTCAAATTAACCAAACAAACAAGGTTGCAGGTTCAGATTCTGGAAATTAGGGATATCTGATAGGAATAATCTTTGTGGTAGAGTGAGAAGCTACCACTAGCTACTATTAAATACCTCCTGGGAGGCTCACCAAAGAGCTGTATAAGAAACTGGGAGAATAACCTGGGGCACATCCAGCATGGTGAAGGTGCTGTATCTCCCAGATGGCCTGGGAGCATCATGAAGTACCCAAGGAATAGATGGAGGGTAGGAATGGGCAAAGGGAATTCTGAACTGACCCCATCTAGGGTTCTGTGTTTCCCAAAGGACCTCAGAACATCATGAAGTACCCCAGGAATAGATGGAGCATAGGAATGGGCAAAGGCAAGTCTGAACTGACCCCATCTACGGGTGCTGTATCTCGTAGACTGCCCTGGAACATCAAGAAGTACCTCAAGAATAGATGGATCTTAGTAATAGGCAAAGGGAAGTCTGAACTGACCCCATCTAGGGTGTTGTACCTCCCAGATGGCATGGGAACATCATGAAGTACCCCAGGAATAGATGGATCATAGAAATGGGCAAAGGGAAGTCTGAACTGACACCATCACGGGTGCTGTATCTCGCAGACTGCCTGGGACCATCATGAAGTACCCCAGGAATAGATGGATCTTAGTACCTCAGGAATAGATGGATCTTAGTAATAGGCAGAGGGAAGTCTGAACTGACCCCATCTAGGGTGCTGTACCTCCCAGATGGCATGGGAACATCATGAAGTACCCCAGGAATAGATGGATCATAGAAATGGGCAAAGGGAAGTCTGAACTGATTCCATCTAGGATGCTGTACCTCCCAGATGACCTGAGAACATCATGAATAGATGAAGCACGGAATGTGCAAAGGGAGATCTGAACTGATCACATCTAGTGTGCTGTACCTCCCAGATGGCCTGGGAACATCATGAAGTACCCCAGGAATAGATGGAGCGTAGGAACAGAAAAGGGAAATCTGGACTGACTGATTCAGCTTGCTTCCCCCAAAACTCATTCAGATAATGGGTCAAGTTAAATATTTATTTCTTTAACATTGTGCCATAAAATTCAACATCCCCTTACAGAATACATAGACCATTCTAATTGATCCCCACCCAAGTGGAGTTTATATTCTGAAATCCTCACTACAGTTGCACATACGCACACACATACACACACATTGCCTACCAAAAGGACATCCAAGAGCACACAATCATTGAATCATTAATAGCAATGGGACTCGGTATCCCAGCACTGCCAGTTTGCCCAGCAGCTTAACCTTCCAAAGGGACATCCAATACCACTCAAACAGTGATAGGAATGGGACCAAAGATTCCAGCACTGACAGTTTGCTCAGCAGTTTAACCTACCAAATGGATATCCAAGACCATGCACTCAGGGATAGGAATAGGACCCGGTATCCCAGCACTGCTAGTATGCCCAGCAGCTTAACCTACCATAAGGATATCCAAGACCACACACTCAGTGATAGGAATAGGACCCGGTATCCCAGCACTGCTAGTATGCCCAGCAGCTTAACCTACCATAAGGATATCCAAGACCACGCACTTAGTGAAAGGAATAGGACCCGGTATCCCAGCACTCCTAGTATGCCCAGCAGCTTAACCTACCATAAGGACATCCAAGACCACGCACTCAGTGATAGGAAAATGACCCGGTATCCCAGCACTGCCAGTTTGCCCAGCAGCTTAACCTTACAAAGGGACAACCAATACCATGCAATCAGTGGTAAGAACAGGACCCAGGATCCCAGCACTGCAAGGCAACAGGTATTAACAACTTAGCCACCCTGCTTAGACACCAGTATTATAGTACTTCCAAGGTCTTCACCACTTCACAGATCTACAGAAAGGAACAATCAGACTTTATGAAAAGCCATCAGCTAAGTGTAGTCATATACAGCATCGCAACAAATTAGATATGGTATATGAAAAGGCAGAGCCTGCACTGGTTGCTATGGTTTACTGCAAGCCTGAGCTCCTGCCCTGCAGAGTCAAGTCAAGTTCATACGGTCAGCAATAGTTGCGAAACAAAAGGGACCCGGACAAGCTCACAAAGAATGTGGGAGGACATAGTAAACTACTTGAGAGCAAAGTGCCAGACACAGCTGTACCGGATCCCTTGGTGACTTTTACTGTAAATACTCACAGGTGCATACAGATTGCCATCTCGGCAGCCCAGCAATGGGCCGGCCTCACTTGTGGGAACTCTCTGACAATCACTGTGTTTGACAGCGCAACGTCAGGTCAGATATGTGTACAAAGATCCAAAGGATCAAGGGTGTGAACAGATTTGTGGATATAATAGGGTCTCCAGAGGCTGCAGCTTGGGCAGGGGGTACAGTGAAATTTAGATACAAGCACTTATCCCCTGACAGCCGTCCTGGCATTAGGTTACAGGTCCAGGGAGGGGGGCTGGTAAAAACACATCTATAAAACAGGGCACAGTGCAATAATAAAGTATCCACAGGCTTCAAACCAGCACAGCTAAGGAACAATGCTAGATAAAAACGAGTAATACTTAATACAAGAGCTTTCTATAAAATTGGTGCAGATGTAGAGTGAGGCAATAGAATGACTTCTTGGGGGGGAGGTTAGCATATCATATGAGTTCACCAATACTCTTGCCAGAATTGGTGAAGACCACCATGGTGCACAAGTTACATTGAGGGGTTTATAAAGTGAAATCATCCTTAAATCCCAAGCACCCACTCAGCTGAGATGTGGGCTGCTGGGATTCTGGGAAGAGTGCCTTCCATAGTTTTATTCCACATGAGCAGATTACTCCAGGGCTCTGGCAGCTTGTGCCGTAAACCTGCCAGTGTTCCTACAGCAGCTGTTTGGCGCATTCCTCTTCCATTCCTCACGCTAACATCCTGGCAGCTGACGAATGTTCCCACCAGGTCTCAGTGACCACCCCACCGCATCGGCCTTGCTCAGATGGAGCACAGAGAGCACAACCTTAGAATTAATGGCATAGCACCTGAGCCTCATATGTGTTCCCACCAGGTCTCAGTGACCACCCCACCGCATCGTCCTTGCTTAAACAAAGCACAGAGTAGTAGTACAACCTTAGAATTAATGGCATGGCACCTGGGCCTCATGCATGCTCCCACTAGGTCTCAGTGACCACCCCATTGCATCGTCCTTGCTCAGATGGAGCACAGAGAGTACAACTTATAGAATTCATGGCATGGCACCTGAGCCTCATAAGTGTTCCCACCAGGTCTCAGAGACGTCCCCGCCACATCGTCCTTGCTTAGACAAAGCACAGAGAGTACAACCTTAGGATTATTGGCATGGCACCTTAGCCTCATACGTATTCCCACCAGGTCTCAGTGACCACCCCACTGCATCGAGCACAGAGAGCACAACTTACAAAAATAATGGTATGGCACCTGAGCCTTATACGTGTTCCCACCAGGTCTCAATGACCACCCCACTGCATTATCCTTACTCAGATGGAGCACAGAGAGTACAACTTAAAGAATTCATGGCATGGCACCTGACCTGAGCCTTGTAAGTGTTTCCACCAGGTCTCAGTGACCACCCCACATCACCGTCCTTACTCAGACGCAGCACAGAGAGTACAACTCACAGAATTAATGGCATAGCATCTGAGCCTCATACATGTTCTCACCAGGTCTCAGTGACCACCCCACCGCATCGTCCTTGCTGACACAGAGCACAGACAGTACAATCTACAGAATTAATGGCATGGCATCTGAGCCCCATAAGTGTTCCCACCAGGTCTCAGTGACCAATCCACTGCATCGTCCTTGCTCAGACAAAGCACAGACAGTTCAACCTACAGAATTATTGGCATGGCACCAGAGCCTCATAAGTGTTCACAGATAATCAGAGTTGACAGAATGTTTAAAGCTGAACTCCAGGTAGATATACAATGATGTATTTTTAAAACATAAGCAGTGTAGGTACCTGAATGCAAACCTGGTATCAATCTCCTGTACAGTAGAACTCAGAGTGGGAGAGGAAGAACCATCACAAGGAACCAATCAGTTGATGTGCTGACAAAGGTAATGCTCATAGCAGGAGAGAGCAGAGTGACCAAGGAATCAGCTCATCACCACCATGCCACTTCTGGTTCACTGTTCAGTCACAGACTGGAGGTGGGTCCACGACAGCCTGGGCTCAGAAGAAGTGGGTTGAATGATGTTGACCATTATTCAACCAAGAAAAATGAGGACATCTAGTGGCAGGAAAAAAGAGTACTGAGTGGGACATCTCCAGATGGAAGGTGACTATTGCAGCAGAAGTTGCTTTTTTTATCTAGCTATTTATTTCATTAATGACTGGAGTTCTGCTTAATGTTCTCATTTTGTTCACAGACATTTATTGGCATACCATAGACAGCTCTATCATACAACATATTGGTTGGCAGCCCCGATTTGCCACCAGCTACTGCCAAGGGCGCCTCCCCCCTTCTTCCTGGGGTAGGGTACGCACACACCTGAAGTAGGGGAAATTCCACCATATTGTGACTTACACTCTCCAGGCCTGTAGCCAACCGCCATTCTCACATTCTCTTGACCTGAGGCCCACCTTCACCAATAAAGGAATGTCTACACAGATGGCTTTTCAATGATTTACTGGTCAATGTCATATTCAACAACTTGGCAAAACAACTTCTTATTTTACGATTAGTAGTTCAAAACACATCGGTGCCACCAGCTTGAACTCTACAAAAAACAGCCATCTTCCCATATACTTTTGTATGACTCCCCCTACAGTGGATCCTCACATGGAGTCTTTCTCTTGGCCTAGACCCAGGAGACCATCTACTCTCCGGGCTACAAATCTACATGGTGTAAGTCAGGGCTGGGCTGTTCTCATCCCTTTCTGCCCAGGTCTCCACCCACACCAGAGTATAAAAAAGGCCCAAACTCCACCCACAACTACATTAAGGGGAGGGGTCTCCCTTAAAGGTGTACTAACACCTGCTTAAACGGCTCCATAAAATTAGAAGAATCACTATCCACCTTACACACATCCAATCAATGTTTCCCACTTTGTAAAACATGTGTGCACTAGCATTTCAGTAAAATCCTATCTCTTTCCCATTCAGGTCTGGTTCAGTAACCGAAGAGCGCGGTGGCGTAAGCAGGCAGGAGCCAATCAGCTTGCGGCATTTAACCACTTGTTGCCAGGAGGGTTTCCTCCCACAGGGATGCCAGGGCTGCCACCCTATCAGCTGCCAGATACATCATATCCAGGGGCCAGCCTCTCTCAAGGTCAGAACCTCTGTCTGTATTATTAGTGAATAGGTGAACTATCTATGCCGGTGTGATTGCATTGGTTTAGAGGTTGTCTATTTTCTTTAAACTATTGTAAAGAGGGTGGTGTGTACCCCAACATAAGCAGCATAACCCTCCTACATACAGGGAGCAACTGCTACCCTATGGTGGGTGTGGGGGGGGATGGGTAGGGGTTGCTCTAATAATTCTTAAAGATGTAATAGAATATGAACCGATTGTCAAAAACCATACTGCCTGGTAACCAAACCCCCCGCCCCATCTTTGCTATAAGAGGTGTTGTCTTGGGAGCCAGTTTGTTATTTCTTTTGAAATACCGGCTATTTTATTTTAGTATTAAAAAAAAAAGCCATGTAGCACCTCATTATGTGAGCAATCACACGTGTGAGTGAAATTCAATAACCTAGAAATTATTTTTAATGGGAGTATCCCTTTAAGACATATGGTCGGTGTGAGCAAGAACACCATGTACTGGCCCTTTCTCAGGCCTGAACCCCACTGATCGACTATCCTCCAGAGAATGTTTTGGCTGCATTAGGTAGCAATCTTTTTATGTCTGTTTTTCTACCTTGAGGTCAGAGGTTTTTTTGCTGTTAACAATATTATGCAACATTATCACCTGCAATATGTTCTGAATATTATGCTCAATAAACTTTGTTCTTGATTAAAAAAAAAAAAAACAATATTATGCAACAAAATTAAAGCTTAACATATGCATACACTAAATGTCCAAAAGTTTGTGAACACCTGACCATCACAACTATGTGAGCTTGTTGGACACCCCATTCCAAAAGCATTGGCATTACTCCTCTGGGAAGACTTTCCATTTGGATTTTGGAGTGTCTTTGGGAACATGTGCCCATTTGTGAGGTCAGGTACTGATGTTTGGGGAAGAAGAC
Source organism: Aquarana catesbeiana (assembly GCF_042186555.1). Lineage (NCBI taxonomy): Eukaryota > Metazoa > Chordata > Amphibia > Anura > Ranidae > Aquarana > Aquarana catesbeiana. Next base: position 4,887,981 of record NC_133333.1, on the reverse strand, counting down.
CTGACTTAGCAGGGTTAAGGTCAGGGCTCTATCCAGGACACTTGTGTTCCTCCACACCAAACTGGTCAAACCATGTCTTAACGAGACTAGGGGTGTGGCTGTGTTCACCTGACCATCACACCTCTATGAGCTTCCAAAACCATTGCCACTAAAATAGAGTTGCTCCCCCCTCCACCACCCCCATTGGCCATTAATATGGAATTGCTGACCCTTATGTGGCCATTAATATGGAGTTGTTCTCCTAACCTGGTTATAACATCCTCCACTCCTTTAGGAAGTCTTTCCACAGGATTTTGAAAGGTGTTTGTTAGAATTTGTGCCCATTGGTAAGGTCAGTACTGGATGAGAAGACCTGGCTCACATGTTGGGCCTCATGTTGGGCACCAAAAAAAAAGGACCTGATTCACAATCCGCTTTCCAATTTATCACAAATGTGTTTAGTAGGGTTGAGGTCAGGGCTCTGTGCAGGACACTCGAGTTCATGCACACCAAACTGGTCACACCTTATATTATGTGTTCACTAGGGATGAGGTCAGGGCTCGGTGCAGGACACTTGAGTTCCTCCACACCAAACTGATCACACCTTATATTATGTGTTCAGTAGGGATGAGGTCAGGGCTCTGTGTAGGACACTTGAGTTACTCCACACCAAACTGGTCACCCCTTATGTGTTCAGTAGGGATGAGGTCAGAGTTCTGTGCAGGAGACTCGAGTTCCTCCACACCAAATTGGTCACACCATGTGTTTATGGAGATGTTGGTTGAAATGACCTGACTCATTCTCATTCATTCCAAAGGTATTAAGTGGGGTTGAGGTCAGGGCTCTGTGTAGGACACTTGAGTTCCTCCACAGCAAACTTGTCAAACCATGTCTTTACAGACCATGTGTGGCTGTGTGCACCTAACCATCACACCTCTATGGGCTTGTACATCATCCCATTCCAAAACCATGGCCTTTAAAATGGAATTGCACCGCACCCATGGCCATTAATATGGAGCTGTTCCCCAAACGTGGTTTTAACATGCTCCACCCTTTTAGGAAGGCTTTTGTGGGAGTTTGTGCCCATTTGTGAGGTCAGTACCGAATGGGAAGACTTGGCTCACATGTTGGGCCCCACGTTGAGCACCACAAAAAAGGCCATGGCTCACAATCAGCATTCCGGTTCATCCCAATGGTTTTCAGTGGGGTAGAAGTCAGGACTCTGTGCAGAACACTCGAGATCCTCCACACCAAACTGGTCACACCATGTCTTTATGGAGATGTTGGTTTTGAAGACCTGTCTCATTCTCATTCATCCAAAAGGTGATCAGTAGGGTTGAGGTTAGGGCTCTAAGCAGGACACTCGAGTTCCTCCACACCAAACTGGTCACACCATGTCTTTATGGAGCTGGTCCAAAATGGTCAACCCATGTCTTTATGGAGCTGGCTTTGTAGACAGGGACACAGTCATGCTCTTGTCACGAGGTTGGAAGAGTATTATAATCTAAAATGTCTGCTGTAGTATTATAAACAGTACCTGTGACTGGAAACACCTGAACTGAAAGGGGGTCCACATACTTTTGGCCATGTAGCAGTTGTGATAGTCAGATATTGTGTATGTTGTATCAGCGATTAGCATCTCTGTATATTGACAATAAAGATGTGTCATGTATATGCATTATCCAGATGCTATTTCCTACTGTACCTGAGCACCTCCTTGTTTTTGTAGATGTTGGGAGCACAGTACACAGACCCCAGCCTCTTCCCCCCTCTTCCATGCACCAAGGGGGTCTATCAGCTGCAACCGCAGACACTGGCACAGCATACGGAGCCAGGCACAGCTTCTCCTCTTACTCCGACAGCTTCATGAACCCTGGCGGACCAACCAACCACATGAATCAGGTCAGCAACGGCCTCTCCCCCCAGGTAGGCAGCACTGGCACTTCATCCTTCACACGTTATAACTGGTCCATAGGCCAATGTTTGATTTGTAAGAAATTATAATATTCTATTTTATTGGTTGTCAAAGTGGAACTAAACCCATCGATTAAACAGTTTCAAGAAACAGTTGCATTCCTGGCACGTCCCCCAACCTTGGTTGTGCTCTCAACCAAACTGTCAAACCATTCAGTGGCTAGTGTCATAACTGATCACATGTGCAGCACCATGGCTGTTGAAGATCAAACAGGAGCCAAGATGGCGGCTTCCTTGGATGAAAACGATAGAAGGGTTTAGTTCTGCTTTAAATATCATAGTAATGGCTATTGGATAAAGCTAACTTTGATTTGATTAAAGAAGAATTCCAGACATGATATATTTTTTTACATGTATATACCATACCTGGCCCGGTCCCCTCAAAGCTGGAAATCACTGAAGTAGACATCTCACCAATACTTCATTGATATTCACTTGCTTTTGGATCCCATGATGAGCGGCCAGCCTGATGCACTGTAAATACTGGAGGTCGGCCATTCGATGCAGGCACCATTTAGAGGATGCTTTGCATTTATTTGAAGGAATGCAAAGTGTTCCCTGATTGGACAGGGTGGGAGTGTGCGATGTCACCCCGCCAACCTCTCTACCTTGTCCAGTCAGAGAATGCTTTGCATGCATTCAGGAAATGTAAAGCATTCTCTGAATGGCACCTACGCCAAGCGGCCAACCACCTGTATTCACAATGCACCAGGCCGGCCACGCAACACGAGACCACGAAAGCAAGTTGAGTTCACTGGAGTAGCAGTATAGTAGCGGTGTAGTAGCAGTTTCTATACAGTGATATTCAGCTTCCAGGGGCATCAGCCCGGTATGGTACATAGAGTACATAGCTACATTGGTCCAAGCGCTGGGTATTACAGGCTCAAGTGTCATTCAGTATTTAGGAATGTCAGCAGGACACCAGACTCTTGCACAACCCAATCTGTTTACAGTGGTTTTACAAAGACGTATAGAGATCAAAGAGAACTGATTATCATTGGGTTTATGCAAGATTCCAAACATGCTGATAACATGCACTGGCTTCCAGCTCCTAGGTGGCCAACATGAAGTTGTCCATGTTTCTCTTAACTGCAGGACTTATGTTATGTGATACTGCTATGAACATTTAGGAGACAACAGACTCAATATACTAAGCCAGCCTTCCTCAACCAGGGTTCTTCAACAGGTTTCTAGAGGTTCTTTGAGCAGTTTCTGCCTCTCAGAAGAGTAACCATTGACCCCAATGATCTTTTTAGCTACTTGTAAGGGGGAGATCTTCCCAATGACCACCAATGTAAGGAGCATTCTTCTAAGTGGCCATTACACTAATGTACCGTGAACTTTTGATATAGAAATTATTATTTCCTGAGCCTGGAAACTTATTTCAATGGTTCCTCCATGCTAAACAAGGTTGAGAAAGGCTGGTCTAAGCTATAACACTCTGTACAGGCTGTAACGTCAATCTCTTGTATCTATTGAACAACAAAATTCAATAAAAATACCAACATTCAAATTTTCAGTAGCCTATAGGACTGTGAACTGCAATATCATTTTTGGGGTGTTTAGTTATCCTTTAAAAACTAAATGAGGAAAGACGGATGTATTCAACCAAAAAAACGGCATCTTGACTTGTCTGCTCCGAGGACTTGCCTCCTTCTCTGCTGCAGGGAGACGAATGGGACTTTTTTTTTTTTCCTTATTTTTCTGGCTGTGATATCCAATATCTCGTTAACATGATCTAGAATGACATGCCTTTAATCTAGTGTTGTTAATTGCCAGCACTGCGTGGGATCAGATCGGCCACACGGGAGGGATGGGGGGGTTAAATCTTACCATTCAACGTCAGGATTTTTCTCCTTCGGCTGCACAAGAGACCAGGACACGAGTCTCCGGGATCTGTGTGCAACGCAGGATCAATTGGGAGATGTAGTCCTGTTAACATAAAGACAATCATTACCGATAATGGTCTATAGGTCCTCCCCAAACCCAAAACCAATAACTATACACCAACCAGCCATAACTTTAGGAGCACCCACCTAATCTTGTGTAGGTCTCCCTCTCCTGACCCATCCAGGCATGGACTCCCCTAGACCTCTGAAGGTAGGCTGTGGTATCTGGCACCAAGCTGTCAGTAGCAGATCCTTTAAGTCCTGTAAGTTTGGAGGTGAGGCCTCCATGGATCGGACTTGTTTTTCCAGCACATCCCACAGGTGCTCGATTGGATTGAGATCTGGGGAAACTGGAGGCCTCATTGTCGTTGTTGTGTTCCTCAAACCATTCTTGGGCTCACCAGACCAGGCCACCTTCTTCCATTGCTCCATGTTCCAGTTCTGATCTTCACATGTTTATTGGAGGGGTTTTTGGCTGTGGACACGGGTCAGCATGGGCCCCCTGACCGGTCTGTGGCTACACAGCCCCATACACAACAAACTGCAAATCACATGCTCGTCCTACACTGCACTTTTTATATGGGTTGTGTACAAGGGTGACTGGGGTGCTTTAAAATATATTATTTAATTATTTTTATTTATATTTTTTTATATCTTTTTTTTTAACTTTATTGGTGTCACAGCGGACTAACAAGCCACCTATATGATAGCATGGCCAGCAGTGCTGGGACAAGGTCATCCAGCATCCAGTGCAAGAATGCCAAACTGCACCCCTAATTCCTTTAGGGTTAGGGCACCCCCCCATCCCTGCAATAAACCATTGCACCCAAGGAAGCCACCCCCTCCTGCCCACCCCTTGTCCCGGCCCTGATGGCCAGGTCCTCTTTATGAAGACATCAGGGGTCTGTTAGACCCCAACAAAGAGAGGGCGCACTGACGTAGAACATTACCATACTACAGTTTATAAAGATAAAGATAACTAGTGATAGACTCACAACTGCATAACATGTTTAGGCGTTATCGCAAGTTGCAAATGTGACCGCCTCCAGGTCCACAATGCTCAACTAATGGCATGGAAAGACCTCAAAGCGTCCAAAATGCCTTACGCATTTCGAGGGTCAAGCTTTCTTCCTCAAAGCCAAAAGTGTGGATAATTGAACACCAGCTTTTATATCTGAAGACCCCCCTATTAGATCTATTAGGCCCCTCCCCATGTCTTTCTTGCACTCCAATGCAGCTATTCAAGCACAGATTGTGCTTGAATAGCTGCTTCCTCAGTTACACTAGCTGAGGAAGTTCGTTCTGCTTTACCGGGGAAGCCATTTGTCTGGAAGCAACAGAAGAGCCCCAGAACCGCCGGCTTTGAGAGCCCCATAGAAGCCAGCTCTAGAGTCGCCCAATCAATTTTATCGGAAAGCCCTTCGCTGACTCCTAATGTAATATAGTTATCGGATATAATCAGTGAATTGGATAATAACTATTAGTTCTATAGTTGTACCGTATCTTACAAAAGTAAGTACACCCCTCACTCACATTTGTGTAAATCTTTTCTTCTATCTTTTCATGTGACAACACTGAAGAAATGACACTTGTCTACAATGTAAAGTAGTGAGTGTACAGCTTGTATAACAGTGTAAATTTACTGTCCCCTCAAAATAACTCAACACACGGCCATTAATGTCTAAACCGCTGGCAACAAAAGTCAGTACACCCCTAAGTGAAAATGTCCAAATTGAGCCCAAAGTGTCAATATTTTGTGTGGCTGCCATTATTTTCCAGCACTGCCTTAACCCTCTTGGGCATGGAGGTCACCAGAGCTTCACAGGTTGTCACTGGAGTCCTCTTCCCCTCCTCCATGATGACATCACGAAGCTGGTGGATGTTAGAGACCTTGCGCTCCTCCACCTTCCGTTTGAGGATGTCCCACAGATGATCAATAGGGTTTAGGTCTGGAGACATGCTTGGCGAGTCCATCACCTTTACCCTCAGCTTCTTTAGCAAGGCAGTGGTGGTCTTGGAGGTGTGTTTGGGGTGGTTATCATGTTGGAATACTGCCCTGCGGCCCAGTCTCTGAAGGGAGGGGATCATGCTCTGCTTCAGTATATCACAGTACATGTTGGCATTCATGGTTCCCTCAATGATCTGTAGCCCCCCAGTGCCGGCAGCACTCATGCAGCCCCAGGCCATGACACTCCCACCACCATGCTTGACTGTAGACAAGACACACTTGTCTTTGTCCTCCTCACCTGGTTGCCCCCACACACGCTTGTCACCATCTGAACCAAATACGTTTATCTTGGTCTCATCAGACCACAGGACATGGTTCCAGTAATCCGTGTCCTTAGTCTGCTTGTCTTCAGCAAACTGTTTGCGGGCTTTCTTGTGCATCATCTTTAGAAGAGGCTTCCTTCTGGGATGACAGCCATGCAGACCAATTTGATGCAGTGTGCGGCGTATGGTCTGAGCACTGACTGGCTGACCCCCCACCCCTACAACCTCTGCAGCAATGCTGGCAGCACTCATACGTCTATTTCCCAAAGACAACCTCTGGATATGACGCTGAGCACGTGACCTCAACTTCTTTGGTGGACCATGGCGAGGCCTGTTCTGAGTGAACCTGTCCTGTTATACCGCTGTATGGTCTTGGCCACCATGCTGCAGCTCAGTTTCAGGGTCTTGGCAATCTTCTTATAGCCTAGGCCATCTTTATGTAGAGCAACAATTCTTTTTTTCAGATCCTCAGAGAGTTCTTTGCCATGAGGTGCCATGTTAAACTTCCAGTGACCAGTATGAGAGAGTGAGAGCGATAACACCAAATTTAACACACCTGTTCCCCATTCACACCTGAGACCTTGTAACACTAACGAGTCACATGACACCGGGGAGGAAAAATGGCTAATTGGGCCCAATTTGGACATTTTCACTTAGGGGTATACTGACTTTTGTTGCCAGTGGTTTAGACATTAATGGCTGTGTGTGTGAGGGGTGTACTTACTTTTGTGAGATACTGCAAATAGGAGAAGGTTGGGGCCCCCCCGGGAATTGTAGGAAAGCGTCCCCATAGGATTGTGACCCTGTAACCTTCTTTAATTTCAGTTACGGGGTGTCAATTTTATGGGGCCACTGTCCTATTCTTCCCGGGGGGGGGGGCCCCAACCTTCTCCTCTGAATTCTTTACAACTCTGATAATCCCCAATTTCATTTTCCGAAAGGTTTTTTTTTTTTTTTAATGGACGTGCGGCAAACATGCAGATGTGCTCGGGCGGCTCGTTCTGAGGCTGATCCGAGGGAAAACGTCCTAATCTTCCAGCCCTTGTGATGGACGGTATCCCGGCCCCTCGGAGCCGACTTGTCAAAACAGAGAGCTGCCGCGGTGATAAAGGGGGCTTAATCCGCTCATACGTTAAGCCCAAACGTGTCCTGTATATATTCTGACATTCTGTGCAACTCCCACAACCAGATCTTACGTCTGTAGTGCCCGCATTAAACACGAATATAATTGTCATTAAATAGCGGAAAGGGCGTAGTCCGGTAACGGTGGAAAATCTGCATGACTATGTTGGATTTCTTTTTTTAGGTGGGCATTTTTTTGCACGGCGTTTCCTATACGTTACGGCTGCGGCGGTCCCCAGAAATTCCCGGCCGCGTGCTCGGCAGGCCTCACATATCCCTCTTTCTTTCACACCCCTCGCTCTTTTCTCTTCGCAGGCGCTCTGCTTATAATAAGCATTTAAAATGAGGCTTGCTGGGCACGGGAGGGGAACTGCAAGGGATGTTAAATACTACAAAATTAGAAAAAAAAAAAAAAAAAACTGATGCAAATCATTGGTAAAGAGAAAATTATGTGCAATTACCCGGCGATATTGGGCAGCTCGGCCCACCCTCGACCAACAAGATCTCATTAACAAGCAGAAAATAAGATTGAAATGGTGTGTAAAAGAGCTGAAAAATGAATTTCAATGCTGCATTTGTCCACAATTACCCCCTCGTTCACACATATTTTATTGCAATTTTTTTATTCTTCTTAATCTTTCCATCCCTCAAAGCAGATTGGCGACATCCTAGCATTACAGAGGCTGAGGGAGCGAGCATTAAGGATTTTCTCCTCTCTGAAAGTGAGTCCTGCTCCTTGCCGGCTGCTGTGCGAGGATAACAGAGCCGGCTCAGCCGGAGACGATAGGGTGGTGGTGGGGGGGGGGTGTTACTGGGCCTCCGATTGGTCGGAGGGTGATAAGAGTGGAAGGCGATATCTTCTCCTCTGTAATGAAACAGGCCTTACCATACTCGGCCACCACTAAGGCGGGCCGAGGAGTGCAAAGGGTTAAGTCGTTTTCGTTTTTGCCGTGCACCAGTAAGCACATCATCGCCGGCTCCAGTGCCAATATTCATAGCGATTGGGAGCGCACAGATAAGCCTTTCATGGGGTCCATGTCCATCCCACACCTCAATAACTTTGAAAATGTGGAGGCTGCTTTATTGCAGAGTTTTGGCATTGAGATACATATATGTGATTTACCTGCCAAGATTTACATACCTGTGCCATGCAATGTAACCAGAGGACGTCACCGGCACTGCCATTGACAGCCTGCAACATGTTGTGTCCTCCCCATTTCCAGGGTACTCACAGGGCTGACAACGCAGAACACCACCCGTGACATCCTCCCGGTGTCTTCTCTACTCCTCTGTCAGGACCTCTTTTTTCAGCCCCAATCGCCTGAAATATGTTAGGATAGATAACGCATTAGCAGCTAATGTAGAAAAGTAGTCAAGCTAAGTGACTGCAACAGATGATTACCAAAAATTGTTCAGATCATCCAAAGTCAAGTGGATACTTTACTTCCTCTATGACTTCCTCTATACTTTGTCTATACTCCATTTATGACTTCCTCCACTACTTCCTCTATACTCCATCTATGACTTCCTCCACTACTTCCTCTATACTTCCTCTATACTCCATCTATGACTTCCTCCACTACTTCTTCTATACTTCCTCTATACTTCCTCTATTACTTCCTTTATACTTCCTCTGTACTCCATCTACGACTTCCTCCACTACTTCCTCTATACTTCCTCTATACTCCATCTATGACTTCCTCCACTACTTCCTCTACACTTCCTCTATACTCCATCTATGACTTCCTCCACTACTTCCTTTGTACTTCCTCTATACTCCATCTATGACTTCCTCTATTACTTCCTTTATACTTCCTCTATACTCCATCTATGACTTCCTCCACTACTTCCTCTATACTCCATCTATGACTTCCTCTATACTTCATCTATACTCCATCTATGACTTCCTCTATTACTTCCTTTATACTTATTCTAAACTCCATCTATGACTTCCTCTATTACTTCCTTTATACTTCCTCTATACTCCATCTATGACTTCCTCGATGACTTCCTTTATACTTCTTCTATACTCCATCTATGACTTCCTCTATTATTCCTTTATACTTCCTCTATACTCTATCTATGACTTCCTCTATGACTTCCTCTATACTCCATCTATGACTTCCTCTATTACTTCCCCTATACTCCATCTATGACTTCCTCTATTACTTCCTTTATACTTCCTCTATACTCCATCTATGACTTCCTCTATTACTTCTTTTATACTTTCTCTATACTCCATCCATGACTTCCTCTATTACTTCCTTTATACTTCTTCTATACTCCATCTATGACTTCCTCTATTACTTCCTTTATACTTCCTCTATAATCCATCTATGACTTCCTCTATTACTTTCTTTATACTTCTTCTATACTCCATCTATGACTTTCTCTATGACTTCCTCTATTACTTCCTTTATACTTCTTCTATACTCTATCTATGACTTCCTATATTACTTCATTTATACCTCCTCTATACTCCATCTATGACTTCCTCTATTACTTCCTTTATACTTCCTCTATACTCCATCTATGACTTCCTCTATTACTTTCTTCATACTTCTTCTATACTCCATCTTTGACTTCCTCTATTACTTCCTGTATGGCTCTTCTATACTCCATCTATGACTTCCTCCACTACTTCCTCAATCCTTCCTTTATAGCTCCTCTATACTCCCGCTATGACTTCCTATATTATTTTTTCTATACATCCTTTATGGCTCCTCTATACTCCCTCTATGACTGCCTCTGTACTTCCTTTAGGACTTCCTCCATTCTGCCTTTATGACTTCGTCAATACTTTTTCTATACTTCCTTTATGATTTCCTCTCTAACTTTCTCTGTGTTTGCCTCTAAACTTGTTCTATACTCCCTCTATGACTTTCACTATACTTTATAGCTCCTCTATACTCACTCTATGACTTCCTTTATACTTTCTCTATTCTCCCTCTATGACTTCCCCTATACTTCCTTTATGACTTCCCCATACTGCCTTCATGACTTCCTCAATACTTTTTCTATACTTCCTTTGTAGTTCCTCTATAATCCCTCCATTACTTCCTCTATACTTCCTTTATACCTCTTCTATACTTCCTCTATTTCCCTCTATGACTTCCTCCACTACTTCCTCTATACTTCCGTTATTGTTGCTCTATACTCTCTCTATGACTTCCTCTATAGTTCCACTTTACTTCCTCTATGACTTCCTCTATACTTTCTCTTTATTCCCTCTATTACTTTCACTATACTCCCTTTATAGTTCCTCTAGACTTCCTCTATACCCTCTTTATAGTTCCTCTATACTTCCTTGGTACTCCCTTTATAGTTCCTCTATACTTCCTCTATACTCCCTCTATGACTTCCTCCATAACTTCTATACTTTCTTTATGACATTTTCTATAACTTCTTCTATACTTTCTCTATACTGCCTCTATACTTCCACTATGGCTTCCTCTCTACTTTCCTAATATTCCCTCTATGATTTCCTCCATTATTTCCTCTATACTTCCTTTATAGTTCCTCTATATTTTTTATATTCTCCCTCTATGACTTTTTCCATTCTTTCCTCCATACTTCCTTTGTTGTTCCTCTATGACTTAAACAACAACTCCCTCTATGACCTTCTCCATTACTGTCTCTTTACCTCCTTTATAGTTCCCTTATACTTCCTCTATGACTTCCTCTACACTCCCCTTATACTTCCTCTATGACATCCTCTATACTTCCCTTATACTTCCTCTATTACTTCCTCTATACTTCCCTTATACTTCCTCTATTACTTCCTCTATACTTCCCTTATACTTCCTCTATGACTTCCTCTACACTCCCCTTATACTTCCTCTATGACATCCTCTATACTTCCCTTATACTTCCTCTATTACTTCCTCTATACTTCCCTTATACTTCCTCTATTACTTCCTCTATACTTCCCTTATACCTCCTCTATGACATCCTCTACACTTCCCTTATACCTCCTCTATGACATCCTCTATACTTCCCTTATACTTCCTCTATGACATCCTCTATACTTTCCTTATACTTCCTCTATGACTTCCTCTACATGTCCCTTATACTTCCTCTATGACTTCCTCTACACGTCCCTTATACTTCCTCTATGACTTTCTCTACACGTCCCTTATACTTCCTCTATGAAATCCTCTACACTTCCCTTATACTTCCTCTATAACTTTACAACAAAGCAGGACCTAGATTGCTAAAAGTCAGTGTGTGGATGAGAAGTAAGCTTTGTGCATTCAGATATGTATTTATAATTAACTGACATTTATTAATCATGAATCTCGCTGTGTATGCTCCCCGCGGATTTCCAGGCACTTCTGGATTGTAAAAGGTTTAAGCCATAATACTCCAGTGATATGCACTTTATGGCAGTTTTATTAACACTGCAGCAAAGAGAGGTAGAAATGTTGCCCACAGCAACCGTAGCCCCGTGCTGGGGGGGGGGGGGGGGGGTGGGTGCCAGCAGCCTCCTTCTGCTTTCCTGTATTAGTCCTGTGTGATGGCGATACGGTGACTGTGAAGTTCTCTGAACTGATTACGATTGATTCTACATGTATGGAAAATACGTTCTCTGAAACATCTGATGCTTAACTGCAAGTTGAAAACCCGATACCTTATATTCAGAATGGGCTATACATGTATTTTCAGAATGGGCCGCACATGTATTTTCTGAATGGGCTGTACATGTATTTTCAGAATGGGCTGTACATGTACTTTTAGAATGGACCGTACATTTATTTTCAGAATGGGCTGTATATGTATTTTTAGAATGGGCTGTACATGTATTTTCAGAATGGGCTGTACATGTATGTTCAGAATGGGCCGCACATGTATTTTCTGAATGGGCCGTACATGTATTTTCAGAATGGGCCGTACACGTATTTTCAGAATGGACCATACATGTATTTTCAGAATGGGCTGTACATGTATTTTTAGAATGGACAGCACATGTATTTTCAGAATGGGCTGTACATGTAATTTTAGAATGGACCATAAATGTATTTTCAGAATGGACCATACATGTATTTTCAGAATGGGCTGTACATGTATTTTTAGAATGGACAGCACATGTATTTTCAGAATGGGCTGTACATGTAATTTTAGAATGGACCATAAATGTATTTTCAGAATGGACCGTACATGTATTTTTAGAATGGACCATACATGTATTTTTAGAATAGACCGTACATGTATTTTTAGAATAGATCGTACACATATTTTCAGAATGGACCGTACATGTAGGAGGCAGAGAAACAGGAGTACATCGAACTTCCCAGTGAAGAGCTGTGTGTGTGTTGCTGTGGTAGGGGGAGGGGGTCAGCGTGAGATGTTTGAAACAGTGAAGAGCTGTGTGTGTGTTGGGGTTTTCAGCAGGAGACAGAGAAACAGCAGTACATGAGTCTTCCCAGTGAAGATCTGTGCATGTTCTGTGTGTGTGTGTGTGTGTGTGTGTGTGGGGGGGGGGGGGGGTCAGCAGGAGGCAGAGAAACAGCAGGACACAGATCTTCCCAGTGAATAGCTGTGTGTGTGTGTTGCTGTGGTTGGTGGGGGTCAGCAGGAGACAGAGAAACAGCAGTACACGGATCTTCCCAGTGAAGAGCTGCGTGTGTGTGTTGCTGTGGTTGGTGGGGGTCAGCAGGAGACAGAGAAACAGCAGTACACGGATCTTCCCAGTGAAGAGCTGTGTGTATATGGTGTAGGCAGGAGGCAGAGAGACAGCAGTACACTGATCTAGCCAGTGAAGAGCTGTGCAGGGGGGGAGGGATGGGTCAGCAGAAAACTGACCACTGGAGTACAGGCAGGCTGTGCTCCCAATGAGACCGCAAAGAAGCAAACTGACTACACTGGGATGGATGAGCTTCCATGCCTAGTGTGGTCAGTGTGAAATAGGAAAGCAGAGGGACTGGCAGGATCACCAGGTATTTTGCACAAATGAATTTATGTAAAGAGAAAAGGATACTTCAGGATACATTTTGATACAAATACACGGTAACACGGACACGTATGAGGAATATGAAATGTAGTTTATTATCTGGCACTCGTCTCCGATGTTTTATTGCCGGTTTCCAGCCTCAGCACTCACATGGCAATGAAGAATCCAGCGTCCCGGGCAGTGAGGAGCCACCTGCTGCCGTCACTCAGGGTATTAGGAGAATTCCTTCACACATGAGAAAACAGAAAAGCTTTCTCTTCGGAGGCCGGGATGGGATTTTTTTCATCCCCAGAGATGGCAGATTCCAGGCTGGTCTTGTCGCTCACCCCTAGAAAGTGCAGACACACAAAACAAGCAATCTTTTCTTTTTTTTTAACTGTTTCCAGGGTCTTCAGTAGAAATATTATCCATTTTTAGTTCCTGCAAACCATGGAGTGTCAGCGGGCGAGCAGCATCGTCACCAGGGGCACACCTGACCTGCATGCGTGGCTACAAACAGAGCTGTCCTAGGGGCCCCTTCACACCGCCGCTTCAGCTTGTATAAGAGCAATGTGGACAGCCACTTTAATCAAGCTGCTAGCAGGCTACAAGAAGGGCTGAAGCCTGCTAGCAGCTTGCCTAAGCACTTCAGTACTATAGGACGTCCATAGGTTGAAATGGTTATACCGGAAGGGTGTCTGCACCTGCAGGCATCATCCTGGTATCAAAATTTGCAGCCGGGGATTTCCTCCAAGGCAGAAGTGATCTTAGTGGCAGTGACGGCCCCGTCCATAAGGGGCGCAGGGGCGCCGCCCCCCGCCCCCCCCCCCCCCCCACTAATTCATGGGCCCGGCCCCTAATCTACATGCAGGGCGCCGGACACATGGATTCCAATGGGGTTTCTTTTTTTCTTTGGAAGCACGTGATTAGAGCCTGAGGCTCTAGGGTTCTCCAGGGGACTCCAAACTTTCGAAACAAAGGGCAAGTTTTACTGTGCTTCAGACTTTAGGGGGGCCGGACTGTGGCCATCAGAAGTACAAAATTATTCCAGCATCAGTGGGAGTAAACAATCCCCCATCATTGGTCTCAGTAGGAGGAATTGCGCCCCATTAATGGCGCTATTGGGAGGAATTTTGCTCCATCATTGGTGTCATTGGGACCCATTGTGGGCATCATTGGGAGGAATTGTGACCCATCATTGGTGTCATTGGGACCTATTGTTGGCATAATTGGGAGGAATTGTCACCCATCATTGGTGTCATTGGGACCCATCATTGGCGTCATTGGGACCCATTGTTGGCATCATTGGGAGGAATTGTCACCCATCATTGGTGTCATTGGGACCCATTGTTGGCATCATTGGGAGGAGCTGTGCCCCATCATTGGTGTCATTGGGACCCATTGTTGGCATTATTGAGAGGAATTGTGACCCATCATTGGTGTCATTGGGACCCATTGTTGGCATCAATAGGAGGAACTGTGCCCCATCATTGGTGTCAATGGGACCCATTGTTGGCATTATTGGGAGGAATTTTGACCCATCATTGGCATCATTGGGACCCATTGTTGGCATCATTGGGAGGAATTGTGACCCATCATTGGTGTCAATGGGACCTATTGCTGGTATCATTGGGAGGAATTGTCACCCATCATTGGTGTCATTGGGACCCATCATTGGCGTCATTGGGACCCATTGTTGGCATCATTGGGAGGAATTGTCACCCATTATTGGTGTCATTGGGACCTATTGTTGGCATTATTGAGAGGAATTGTGACCCATCGTTGGTGTCATTGGGACCCATTGTTGGCATCATTGGGAGGAGCTGTGCCCCATCATTGGTGTCATTGGGACCCATTGTTGGCATTATTGAGAGGAATTGTGACCCATCATTGGTGTCATTGGGACCCATTGTTGGCATCAATAGGAGGAACTGTGCCCCATCATTGGTGTCAATGGGACCCATTGTTGGCATTATTGGGAGGAATTTTGACCCATCATTGGCATCATTGGGACCCATTGTTGGCATCATTGGGAGGAATTGTGACCCATCATTGGTGTCAATGGGACCTATTGCTGGTATCATTGGGAGGAACTGTGCCCCATCGTTGATGTGATTGGTAGGAACTGTGCCCTTCATGGGTGTCAGTGAATAAAATAGTGCCCAAGGGCCGGATAAAAGCAAGCAAAGGGCCACATCTGGCCCCAGGGCCACAATTTGGAGTACACTGGTCTAATTGACTAAAAAAAAGGGTGGACTCGGGGGGCCCTGAACGCACCCAGTTGTGTGACACAATGACCCGATTGGCCAGGGAGTCTTAGGAGAAGAAAGGTCTGATCACCCGGGGGGAAAAGCTCCGGCTCTTCCTTTGGCTGGAGCGAGGAGCAGCAGCTCTACCCCTCGATCCTTGTCATCTCCTAAGGTAAGGCCGCCTTCCCGTCCGTCTCCTGCATGGGGGGGGGGGGTTTATTTGCCACCCCCCCACAAAATATTGAGCACTATCCGCCACTGCCACTCGGCCATACCTGCGGGTGCCTTTCCTGGGCTCTCCCTTCTGATAGCAGAGACCGGCGGCAAGACCCAGAGAGACAAGAACTGGCGTTGTTCTCTGTGACTCTGGAAACTGGAAAGTTTTGAGGATTTAATTTGTGGCTTGGCTACACCCCCGCTCTCACTGGTTCTCCTGTATGGGGTCCAGGGCCAGCAGGGGGCCCAGGCAACAGGGTGAATCGGATGTAGAAGGGATGGTGATTGATGCAGCAGGGGGGCAATTACTGGAACTGATCCCGTGTATGGCTCTCTCTGCAGCAGCTGAAAGCCGGCTTCTTCTCCTCCCCCCCCCCCCCGACTTTCAGCTGCTGCAGAGAGAGCCATACAGGGGATCAGATTTATTTGACCCCCTGCCACACTGATCACCCTCCCTGTGCCCCCCTACCCCCTGCAGTCAGTGGGCCCACTCCATTAGGGGCGCAGGGGCACTGCCCACCCTAACCCATGCGCCCGGCCCCTAATCTATATGCAGGGTGCTTGACGCATGGATGAGGCTCTAATTGGCTTCAAAAAAGGTGGGCATGGAGTCCGTCCACTTGTGTGACAATAGCAAATTAATATTCACTATTGTCTTCCTGCTTCTCCTCCTGGCCAATCAGGAAGCCGCTCCTAGGACCCGATTGGCCGAGTGGAGAAGCGATTGTATTCGGGAGAAGAAGCAGGGGGGGGAAGCCGCCCAGGAGGAGACGCAGGGGGAAGCCACCGAAGCTGCCTGTGACCTGAATGGGGTAAGTGAGGGGCTGGTGGGCGGACAGGCGAGCAAGAAGAGGGGGGGGGGTTGTTGGGCAAGCGACCAAGTGGAGGGGGAGTCGGGTGGTTTGTTTGCTGCCCCCCCCCAAAAAAATGGGGAACCAACCGCCTGCAGTACTGCTAGCTTCCTCTTCTCCTTCCCTGCAGGCACACAATGGGATCCTTCAGGGTGGAGAGTGGGGGAAGGGTCTGGTAAATATGTTATATTTACCAGCCCCTTCTTTTTCTGATTGAACACAATGAGTGATCGATATCAATCTCACTCACAGTGTTCATTCATAACTGAAGCATAATAAACTCTGTTTATTTGGGGTGGGGGGCTGTCAGATAGGTTGTATGGGGCCCTGTGGTTTCTAACAGCAGCGCTGGGGGCATGCAGGGATGCTGATAGAAATCATGAGGCCCTGTACAGCCTACCTGATGGGGCTCCACCCCTGGCCCCACCCCTGGCCCCTCCCCAGACCCCGCCTGATTTTTTTTTTTTTCACCCATGCCGCCAATGCCGTAATGTGCTGCAGACAGTGCCACCCATCCTGCTAATGCCAAAACGCATGTGCTGCCTGCAGAGACAGTGCCACCCATGCTGCCAATGACATTATGCCATTGGTGGCATGGGTGGCACTGTCTCTGCAGCACACTACGGCTTTGGCGGCATGGGTGGCACTGTCTGCAGCACATTATGGCATTGTAAAAAATAAATCTCACTTGTAGACAAACCTGCACTTTGTTGCCCATAACCTGCCCACTTATGGCCCATAACGCATGTGCTACCTGCAGACAGTGCCACCCATGCTCCCAATGCCATAATGTATAGATGCTGGCTGCTGCAGTACTAGTAGATCTTGAACCCCCCCGGGGGTGGGGGGAGGTGGCTGGAGGATTTTGTTTTTAACATTAATTTATTAATTAGCTATCTGTTCAGTTTGCCTGGGCCTCCCTGCTGGCCGGGCCCGGTACAATAGGGCCAGTTGTACTGGCCTATTAGCGGCCCTGGGGGTATGTATTAAAGGGGGGGGGGGGGGGCGGTATGCTACACATAGAAGGCTTTTTACCTAAAAAAAAAAAACCTTGAGCCTTTAGAACAGATTTAATTTGACATTTTTCCACCATCTTCTTCCAGTGAATCTTTCCAGTGTGCGTGTTTTAATTAGCAGTAGTCGACTCACCACCAGAGAATATTTGGTGAAAGTCACATTCACCGCCTGAAAATTGTAACAAATTCTCTGCCCAATCGGTATGTCAGCTAAGCAACAGGACAGATAAATATGTTCTACAATGTTTGATTATTCCGATCCTCCGTTCCATTTATCCCCATTCAGACCCCGCACCGGCCCGGCAGTTCATGGCGCATTCTCGTCACCACCAGCAGAAAAAGTCGTAACGGCGAAGGCCAAGATTTCAGCTATTTAGCTAAGGAGCCAGCGAAAAGTTTTGAGGATCTGAGTCCCCAGAGTGTTGGGCCTATTCATTCCCATTTCCCGTTATCTGTTCCCTTGCGCATCCCCCTGTTCCCTCCCTCCAACCCTATCACTTTCTCTCTCTCCTATTTGATGTGGAGCACAGCCTCTGTGTCGCTTGCTTCTTCTGAACCGAAGGGATCAGTAGCGTCAGCACAGCTCCGCTCTCTCCTTTGATCCATGTCCTGAGGCCGGCTTGACAGCAAAGCAGCATGGAGACAAAATGATTCAGCCAAAGTGATTCCTGACAACTGTCTCCCAGAGATAAGGGAGCCTCTTTCTTCCTGGGATTTTTTTTTTTTTTTTTTTTTTATTTAATACCTCCTCTCCGTTTCCATATGAAGGAGAGTCACTTTAAACTAGAGGCAGCAGCCAAGGCATGTTGTGTGAGGATGATACACTGGAGTTGGTTTTTCTCTAAGCTCACCATCCTCATATCAATCCGAAAACCCTGTAAATAAAAGGCCTATAGGGAGAGGCGTAGGTTCCTTGTATGCTGCCACTTTGTAAAGGTAATAATTATTACAATAATTGTGTGGAGCCGGCCCTCCATGTAAAGGGCCCAGGCCCCCATCAGTTCAACAGGGGGCCAGGTGAGAAAGGGGACTCTTTATATACTTTTGGATAATCCAATGGGCCCTGTCTCCAAGCAATTAATCAAAAGTCCCCCAGGCCCCATCAGTTCAACAGGGGGCCAGGATCATAAAGTGTACTCCTTAAATACCTTTGGGTAATCCAATGGGCCCTGGCTCCCAGCAATTAATCATAAGTCCCCCCGGGCCCCCATCAGTTCAGCAGCAGGGGCCAGGGACTAAGAGGGGGCTACTTAAGTAGAGGAGTAGAGCTCACCAGCCCCATGAATCCGAAACAATGTAAATAAAGGCCTATAGGGAGAGGCGTAGGTTCCTTGTATGCTGCCACTTTGTGAAGGTAATAATTATTACAGGCAGGGCAACCAATAATGGGGTAGAGCCGGCCCTCCTGTAAAGGGCCCAGACCCCATCAGTTCAAGAGGGGGCCAGGTGAGAAAGGGGAACTCTTTATATACCTTTGGGTAATCCAATGGGCCCTGGCTCCAAGCAATTATTTTAAAAGTCCCCCAGGCCCCATCAGTTCAGCAGCTGGGGCCAGGGACTAGGAGGGGGCTACTTAAGTAGAGGAGTAGAGCTCACCAGCCTCATGAATCCGAAACCCTGAAAAATAAAGGCTTATAGGGAGAGGCGTAGGCTCCTTGTATGCTGTCACTTTGTGAAGGTAATAATTATTACAGGCAGGGCCACCAATAATGGGGTAGGTCCTGTAAAGGGCCCAGACCCCATCAGTTCAACAGGGGGCCAGGATCAGAAAGTGTACTCCTTAAATACCTTTGGGTAATCCAAAGGGCCCTGGCTCCCAGCAATTAACCAAAAGTTCCCCAGACCCCATCAGTTCATCAGCAGGGGCCGGGGACTAAGAGGGGATTATTTAAGTAGAGTGGCTCACCAGCCTCATGAATCCGAAACCCCTGTAAAATAAAGGCCTATAGGGAGAGGCTTAGGCTCCTTGTATGCTGCCACTTTGTGAAGGTAATAATTATTACAGGCAGGGCCTGGCCGATAAGGAGGTTATGCTTGCCCCAGCAGGGCACCAGGGGGCAGGGAGGGCACTCTTTAAATACCTTTGGGCGCATACACAGTGATCCCTCGGGCCGTGGCTCCCAGGATTTACCAAAAAGTTCCCCTGGACCCATAAGACCCACAGTAAGGGCCGAGGACAGAGGGCACTCTTTCAATACCTTTGGGTGCATGCACAGTACCCCCATGGGCTGTGGCTTCCAAAAAAATCAACCAAAAGTTCCCCCGGGCCCCATCAATTCAACAGCATGGACTAAGAGTGAGAAAGGACTATTTACTCATTTTTTTAGGCGGAGTAATCCTACGTGCCACGGCTCCCGACAGTAGTTATTATTAAATAAGTAAATAAATAAATAAAAATAAATAAATAATAAAAATTTCATGAATTTTTACTTTTCAACTGCCACTTTGTGAAAGTAATAATTATTACAGGCAGGGCCACCAATCATTGGGTAGAGCCGGTCCTCCTGTTAAGGCCCCGAACCTCATCAGTTCAACAGGGGGCCGGGATCAGAAAGTGTACTCCTTAAATACCTTTGCTTAATACAATGGGCCCCGGCTCCCAGCAATTAACCAAAAGTTCCCCCTCAGTTTAGCAGCAGGGGCCGGGGAGTAAAAGGGGACTATTTAAGTACAGCTGGTTTATCTAAGCTCACCAGTCTCAATTATCCAAACCCCTGTAAGCAAAGGCCTATAGGGAGAGGCATGGGCTCCTTGCACAGTTTGTGAAGGTAATAATTATTACAGGCAGGGCCACCAATAAGGAGGAAGATCCAGCCCTCCTGCACCGGGCCCCGCCAGTTTAGAAGGGGGGAGGAAGGGGACTCATTCAATATCTTTGTGCGCATGCATAGTATTACCATGGGCCATAGCTCCCAACAATCAACCAAACGTTCCCTGGGCTCCATCAGTTCAGCAGCAGGGGCCGGGGACAAAGAGGGGACAATTCACTACATTTTTCAGGTGGAGTAATCCTCTGTGCCGAGGCTCCCGACATTTCAATTCATTTGATTTAATACATTTTCATAAATTTTTTTAAGGAGAGGTCCCTTGTGCACTTCCACTTTGTGAAAGTAGTAATTACTATAGGCAGAGCTGCTGATAAGGGGGTGGAGCCAGTCCTCCTGTAACGGGGCCCAGGCCCCATCAGTTTAGCAGGGGGGCAGAAAGGGGAGTCATTAAATATCTTTGTGCGCAGGCATAGTATTCCTATAGGCCGTGGCTTCCAGCAATCCACTAAAGGTTCCCCGGGGCCCTATCGGTTCAGCAGCTGCCCCCCGGGATTGAAGGCGGACTATTTAAGTAGAGTTGGTTTCTCCAAGCTCATGAATGAGAAACCCCTGTAAGTAAAGGCCTATAGGGAGAGGCATTGGTTCCTCGTACACGGCCACTTGGTGAAGGTAATAATTATTACAGGTAGGGCCGTGAATAACGAGATAGAGCCGGCCCTCCTGTTCAGGGCCCGAGCCCCATCAGTTCAGCAGAGGGGGGCCGAAAGAACACTCATTAAATATCTTTGTGCGCCTGCACAGTAGCCCCCTGGGCTGTGTCTCTCAGCAATCAACCAAAAGTTTTCTGGGCCCCAATCAGGTCGGCAGCAGGGGCCAGGGACAGAGAGGGGACTATTTACTCATTTTTGAGGGGAAGTAATCCTCTGTGCCGAGGCTCCCAACATGCTGGGAGATTACACCTGAATGAATTTTTCTTTAATTGCTGGGACAGGATGCCCTGTCAGGTAGGCCTGAACACATTTCTGTGTATATAATGGGTTCAATCTTTTCTAATGACTCAGACCATCCCCTGTATATTACTGATGTAATAATATAATTACAAGGATAAGTACATTTTATTTTCAAGTAACTGCCACTTAAAAAACACAACAATCTCAGATTCCAATGAACACCGCCCTCCAGTGGCCAAATTGGGATGCAAACGCTTAAAGGCATTGTAGACCTTCCTATCTTGACCCAACTAACCCCCCAACTAACCTCTACCAGAGTGTGATGAGATCCCAGTCAAGGGTGCTGAGACGTTCCTGACACCGGTTTGGCTCCACTGGTTCAGATACTTCCAGAGAAGATGTTACTAGTGGTGTTGATGTTTCCAGGGAGGGAGCCCTGGAACAGAAAAGGCCCTGTGACTTCTATATGAAATATCAACAGCAGGGTTTCTCAACCGGGGGGGGGGGGGGGGGTTTCCATGGAACCCTAGGGTTCCTCCAGAGGTTAATAAAATCTATAAGTTGCGCTTACAAAGTGAGCACCCAAAATAAAAATGACATTAAAGTGAGTGGTGGGCTAACTAGTCTAGACTAAAATAAAGTCACTTAGCGAACAAATGAACATTGGATAAACAAAAAAGAAGAAAGAAAGTCCATGAGCAGTTTGAAAAAAGATCACTGATGGGGGAGGCAAGTCCACTGAGGGGAGCGATTATCCAGGAGTCAGACACCTTCACCGAAGATAGGAGCAGGAGGAGAGATGAAGAGGAATCCCCAGCGGGTCACAATTGATAAGTAAATGCCCTTACCGGAAACGGTGGACCCCCTAAATAGCGAAGTCTAAATCGCAAGCAGATATGGCCCTCTGCGTGGGCTAGGTAGAACTCCTCTTACTTCGTAGCCTCTCGTCCCCCTGATGATCCAAGACGAAAGGGACACTTCCGTTCGGAATTAAAAACAAATGTAGCCCTCAGCATGGGCTAGATGGAACTCCTCTTGCTTCGTAGTCTCACGTCCCCAAGATGATCTGAGGCTAATTTCTGATCAGAACTCACACTCTTTGGCCCGAAGAGCCGCGAGTGTGAAGAAAGAGGCAAAAGAAATGACAATAGTGTGATATCGTAAAAAAAGAACGTTTATTGCTAAGAGTAAAAGACACAAACGCAGAGGGGTTGCCAGGGGTTCCTTGAGCAATGAGCAGTTTCTGCCGCTCAAATAAGTTCTCACTGACACCATGGATCTTTTTAGCTATCTGTAAGGGGGTAATTCTTCCTAATAACCACAAATGTAATGAAATTCTTCCCACAGACCATCACAGTAATGTATCATGAGTTGTAGATATAGTCATTATTAGCAGAGGGTTCCCTGAGACCTGAAAGTTATTTCAAAGGTTCCCCCATGTTGAAAAGGTTGAGAAATATGTGTCCACCAGAAAAGTCCCAAGGACTTACAAAGTTGTTTTTTTCACTGTGTACTGTTCTGGTGGGTTCAGTTGTCCAAGTAGCATGAGTTTTTCATTCCTGAGGTTAACTGCCTAAAGACGGCTTGTTCAACTACTCATTAAACACCAGGAGTACAATATATGCTAACAGCAAGGTGTCTCCATGTGAACCAGATTTAGAAAACTAGAGCTGTCGTTCCAGGCTCCCACACCTCGATCCCACCCGGTGACTCGCACTGAAGGGTGCTGGCTGGGAAAAGCTTATCCCGGCTTAGTACCCTGGATCCAGCAAGAAAAATAGCCCAACTGCTGCACACCAGCAAACCTGACTCAGCCCAGCTCCGTCCAGGCCATGCCCATGATGGGTTTATTCCTCCGCCCCCTTTGGGCCTAATCGTGGAGGTGTCAGGGCTGTGCTCAGCCCTTCCTTCTGTGAGCTGGCCACTCAGCTGTCGGCTAATTGCCAGCTCCTATCTCTCAACCAGTCAACCACTATAAGGATAACTGCTTTGCCCTGGGAGTTGGGTAACTCCACAATGAAATCCATAGACAGGTGGGTCCAGGGCCTCGCACCATTGGGTATGGGTTGTAGGAGGCCCACTGGAAGAGACTGCGGGTGATACGCAGAGGAAAAAGCAAGCTGAATTCCCAACTGTGCACAAAAGGCTCGCCAGAACCGCTTAGGTTTCCGTTGGTTATTGGTTATCCTTGGTTACAGAGGCACAACCCCTCTTTTGATTGGCTCCGTGCTGAGGTTCTCTCCACAGGTACTCAGCTGTTGAGAGATGGGAGCTGGCAATTAGCCGACAGCTGAGCGGCCAGCTCAGAGAAGGAAGGGCTGAGCCCAGTCCTGACAGGAGGTCCATGATTAAGGCCCCATGAGCAGAACGAAATGCGTCGGAAGCGTGGCCTGGATGGAGCTGGGCTGAAACTTCTTTTCCTAAGTGATTGTCGAGTTTGTTGGTGTGCGGCATTTGAGCAATTTTTCTTGCTGAAACGAGTGTCTCCATATTTAAAGGCAGATAAGAAAAAGCACTGCTCTAATGCATATACTTCACCAACCGGCTTCAATAACTGCTACTAGGTGCAGGCCCACTAAAGGTTCCTTGGCTCAACTGTCCAACTCAGAATGTAGGAATGTAGGATAAGACAGATAACAAAAAGCACTGCAGTAATGCCTCTGTATATTTCACTGGCTCCAATAACTGCTACCAGGTGCAGGTCCACCACAAGAGCTTGTTTGGCTCGATTGTCCAACTCAGAGATTATTATACAATTGTAACCGCACTCTGTTGATGTGAACCAGTAGTAAGAGTTTGTAAGCTGGCTTCAGCTCAATCTCCTCCCATCAGACATGCCCTTTTAATGCATTTCACCCAAACAGGGCTTAATCATAGAGGCCAGTGTCTCCATATGTTGTATTCCTAGTCTACAGAAAGCAGTTAAACAAGAAATCTGAAAGTAGCCAACTATAAGGATGAAAAATCCATGGTGTGATGCTACTGGGACAACTGAACCTACCAGAACAGCATGTAAGAAGGGGTTAGTACCCCTTTATGGGAAACTCCACCCTTGGGTTTGTATTATGGGTTTGTCTAGTAGTTTATCCCTTACCTGGGTCAGAAGAGCTAGAACGAGAGGTTGATGGGAAGAGATAGCCTGCAGAACATCACTATGTTGGTTATAGTCCTAGTGTAGACAGAGTACACCCGTCGGGATAGGCCCTATTGGCCAACCTATCTAAGGGAACCTACAGCTTAGGAAAGTGGTAGTGCTGGTCGGCATCCTTGTGTTGCAAATTAGTTTGGACTGTACAGAAACATTATCCTTGGGTTGAAAGAGGGATAGGTGAACTTGTGTAATGGGGCAAACTATGCACTCTGTTCATGTTACTGTAAAAGGTTGAAAAGGCTAACTGTGTAGACCACTAGTCTCCAAACTGCAGCCCAAAGGGCCAGATGTAGCCCTTTGCTTGCTTCAATCTGGCCCTTGGGGCACTATTGTCATCCACTGATACCAACAATGGGACATAATTCCCCCACTGACACCAATGAAGGGGCAGAATTCCTCCCAATGACACCAACAATGGGGCACGATTTCTCCCAATGACACCAACAATTGCACCCAATAACACCAATGGTGGGGTGAAATTCCTCCCATTGACACCAATGATGGGGCACAATTCCTCCCAATGACACCCACGATGGGGCACAATTCCTCCCACTAACTCCAACAATGGGGTACTGTTCCTCCCACGAACATCAACTTTGGGGTGCTATTCCTCCCACTGACACAAAAGATGGGGCATCGTTTATTCCCACGGATGTCAGGACTTTTTCTACTTCCAATGGCCACAGTCCGGCACCCCCTTAAATCTGAAGGACAGTAAACTGGCCCTTTGTTTAGAAAGTTTCAAGACCCCTGATGAAGATATTTCTTTATTTCTGGAGGTGGGCCTCTGGCCTGGGAACATGTTAGTTAGAAGACGGAATCCCCCATTCTGCAGGTGTATGGTGCCCTATCTCGTTCCTGTTGCAAGAGGAAGATGGGAGGCACCCTTGGCTAACAATCATACTGGGAAAGTCTATATTTTGCATGAATTCTTTCATTTCCTTATATATGGTGGGAACCCGTAATGTCCAAACAAAAAAAAGTCATTGGCGTCTTCTTATGTGCGATGCTTTCAATAATTACACATCCTCAAATAAGGATTCAAGCAAGAGGCTTAAAATTTGACTATACCCCCCGATTACATGTTCTTTGACTGCTTAAATTGGGAAGTATCTCAAACAGGTCTTCAGTCCAATTTAGCCCACACGTCTCTCTGAGTTTACAGGACACTCATTTTACTGAATGAGATGAATGTTTATTAATTGTTAGATTTTTTTCCCATCTATAAAAAGCCAAAAAATTGGAGTCCACCAGTCCAGGATAATGTAAGAAACATCTCCATGCAGACAAGTTGGTGTCCTGAAGCTTTGGAGAGGTGAAGGGTCGTTGTAGTGGAGTGTTTTCACTTAGTTCCAGATGCCAGGGTGACAGGTGGGAGCCAGTGATAAATTCAGCTACCCCGGCCTTGTGTAGGACATAAGAGCCATCCAAGATTCACTGATTTTCCCAAGAACTAAATACACCCGAATGCAATATTAAGCCTTCAGACTCTCACAGATTGTGGATTTGTAGAGAGAGAGAGACATCATATAGGACAGATACCCTGGGAGCGTCTCTCCTGCACTGGATCATATCTACAGCTTGTAAACTCCACTTCTCATGGGGGGAGGCGTGAGGATTTTAACTACCACATAAATTCATTGCAAGTCCGGGATTACTGGGGATTGCCGTATTCTACACACAAAACTCGAAAGAAAGGTGTCCTTACTGGCATAAGAATAGGGTAAAATAGTCCTGAAATGCATTGGAATCCATTCAACCACCTCCATACTGCCATACTGTAAAAAAAAAAAAAAAATAAGAGAGGTGGGTGTGTTATTTATATTGGACAGCTCAAATCAAAATCACCATGTACAGAGTCAGTCAAAGGGGTTCTTTACCTTGTAATCGTTGTGAATCAATCACAGCCACCACAAGTGTAAACATATAATAGGGGGACCTCTGATGTGAAGGAGGGGAATCTCATGTGATGTGGGAACCTCTAATGTAAAGGGGGAGCTGATGTGATTGGGGAACTTTTCATGTGAAGGTGGGCTGTATGTGATGGGGGACCTCACATGTCATGGGGGGGACATCTAATGTGAAGGGGCTTCTGATGTGATGGAGGACCTCTGATGTGAAGGGGAGCTTCTGATGTGAAGGGGGTTCTCTGATGTGAAGGGGAGCTTCTGATGGGATGGAGGACCTCTGATGTGGGACCGTTAATGTGAAGGGAGGACTCTCATGTGATGGGGAACTTTCATGTATAGGGGGGTTCGATGTGATGGGGGACCTCTCATGTGATGGTAGGACCCCTGATATGAATGAGGGCTTTGGTGTGATAAAGGGACCTTTTTATGTGAAGTGGGGTTCGATGTGATGGGGGAACTCTCACCTGATGTGGGACCTCTGATATGAAGGGGGCTTTGATGTGATGATGGGACCTTTCATATGAAGGGGGGGTTCCATGTGATGGGGGACCTCTAATGTGATGTTGGGACCTCTGATGTAAAGGGGTTTCTGATGTGATGGAGGACCTTTCATATGAAGGGGGGCTTCTAATGTAATAGAGGACCTCTGACGTGATGAAGGATCTCTGATGTGATGGAGGACCTCTGATGTGATGGAGGACCGCTGATTTGATGGAAGACCTCTTATGTGAAGGGAGACCTCTGATGTGATGGAGAACCTCTGATGTGAAGGGGGACCTCTGATGTGATGGAGGACCTCTGATGTGATGGAGGACCACTGATGTGATGGAAGACCTCTTATGTGAAGGGGGACCTCTGATGTGATGGAGAACCTCTGATGTGAAGGGGGACCTCTGATGTGATGGAGGACAGCTGATGTGATGGAGAACCTCTGATGTGAAGGGGGACCTCTGATGTGATGGAGAACCTCTGATGTGATGAGGGACTTCTGATGTGAAAGGGGGCTCTCATGTGATGAGGGACCTCTGTTTTGAAGAGGGGCTTCTGATGTAAAGGGTTTCCTCTGACGTGATGAGGGGACCTCTGATGTGATGGAGGACCGCTGATATGATGGAAGACCTCTTATGTGAAGGGGGACCTCTGATGTTATGGAGGACAGCTGATGTGATGGAGAACCTCTGATGTGAAGGGGGACCTCTGATGTGAAGGGGGACCTCTGATGTGATGGAGAACCTCTGATGTGATGAGGGACCTCAGTTTTGAAGAGAGCTTCTGATGTAAAGGGTTACCTCTGACGTGATGAGGGGACCTCTGATGTAAAGAGGGGCTTCTGAGGTGAACTTAATTTCATCAAGGCAGTTGTGTGCATCATCCCAGGCTCTGGTTTCCTATTGATAGGTAACATTTATGTTTTTCTACGTTTCAGACTGGGGGGGCCTCCTGATTTTGCAGATTTTTAAATGGTGCCGCAGCTGGAAAAGGTTGAGAAATGCTAATCTGTGCAACCATGTTCTGGTCCATTCAGCACATGATTGGCTTCCTGTTTCTGGACCAGATGCTGATAGTATTAGGATAACATCGTTCTTATAAAGAGTAGCCTCTTGTTTTTGCCTCCATTACACCATTAGGTCACTTGGTGAACCCAAATTCCAATTCTGCTCCATTTCATCCTAAAAAATCAGATCCCCAAAATATTAAGATTACCGATTGGGCTTACTATTGTCCCCCATTCGAGCCTGTTGTTTCACGCGAGGTGGGGGGATGGTAGTACTTACCTCTGTTCATCTTCTTGGCACTGAAGGGGTTTTTTGTCTGTATTAAGCTCATCACTTCCTCAAGTTTATTAACTGCGCCTTATCAACTGGCAGCATCTCTCATCTCCAGTACTTGGGGTAAAAGAAAGGAAATAGGAAACTAAATAAAAGTGTTTCTTGTTGTTATCAGGAGGAGGAATCAGCACCGGGCTCAGAGAAGAGCGAGTGTGTGCCGCGGCTGATGTATTTACCCTTCTGTGTTTGTTATGTGGCAGGAGCCAGGGGCGGAATTCTGCTAATTTTCGATCTGCTTTTATCCAAGCTCCTTCTCACCGGCGGCTCTCGGCTCAGATAAGGGGATTAGTTAGCAAGCCGAACAAGAAGGTGTTTGACAAGGAGGGAGCTAGAAGGAAGATATTTGTTTCCCAAATAATGGAGCCATGTTTGTATGTCAATGTACACCCAGGATCCTCTTGTTCAGAGGCAGAGGAAGCCTGCAGGTCCCATCCCTTCTAGGAAGGTACACAAGCCAGAAGGTCAATGCCAAGCCAAAAACACTCATAGAGCACCGGGGGAATAAGCTCTTTACTGAAAAGTGCGCAATCCGCAAGAGTCGAGTTATGTAACCGAAGATAAAGCCGCAGACGTAGACGAAGGTGGCCTGTGGGGGTACGAATGTTGCTTTGTGCGCTTTGTTATAACCGTCCTACTGGGACTTTTAGTTCCGTAACAGATGGCGAGCAACAGGTAGCAGATTTCCTCTCTGTTCTGGATAAATTCCTCTACTGGCTGTCCGGTTGAAGATATCCCACACAGATGGAGGGATTTAGATTCTGACCTGAGCTTATCCTGACATCCGTAGAGTGGAGACCAAAAAAAAAAAACCTGGTGCCATAAGAGCTACCAAACCAAGAGCATAACATAAGATGGGCACAAAACCTCGGTTATCGTGGTCTGGCAGTTATGTACCCCTCCGGGCAGTGCCAGATCAAGGTCCTCTAACACAGCGTTTCTTAACCTTTTTTCTCTTTAAAAGTATGCAAAATCTTGAGTCCCCCCCAGTCTAAAAAACATAAACGTTTCTTATCAAAGGGATACCTGAGCCTGGGACAATGCACACAAACCCCTGGATAAAATGAACTTCACATCAGAAGCCCCCTTTCACATCAGGGGTTCTTCCATCACATCAGAAGCCCCCTTTCACATCAGGGGTTCTTCCATCACATCAGAAGCCCCCTTTCACATCAGGGGTTCTTCCATCACATCAGAAGCCCCCTTTCACACCAGAGGTTCTCCCATCACATCAGAGGCCCCCTTCTCATCAGAGGTCCCCCATCATGTCATAGGTCCCCGCTTCACATCAGAGGCTTCCCCATCACATCAGAGGTTCCCCATCATGTCAGAGTTCCCCTCTATCACATCAGAGATCCCCCATCATGTCATAGGTCCCCGCTTCACATCAGAAGCCCCCTTTCACACCAGAGGTTCTCCCATCACATCAGAGGCCCCCTTCACATCAGAGGCTCCCCATCATGTCATAGGTCCCCGCTTCACATCAGATGCTCCCCCACCACATCAGAGGTTCCCCACCATGTCAGAGTTCCCCTCTATCACATCAGAGGTCCCCCATCTTGTCATAGGTCCCCGTTTCACATCAGAGGTTCTTCCATCACATCAAAGGCCCCCTATACATAAAATCATGTCAGAGTTCCCCCCTTCACATCAGAGGTCTCCTTTCATGTCAGAGGTCCCTATCACATTACAGTCTTCCTTTCACATCAGAGGTTCTTCCATCACATCCAAGACCCCTTATCATGTCAGAGTCTCCCCTTCACATGAAATGTTCTTCCATCACATCCAAGGCCCCTATACATCAGAGGTTCCCCATCATGTCAGAGTTCCCCCTATCACATCAGAGGTCCCCCATCATGTCATAGGTCTTTCCTTCACATCAGAGGTTCTTCCATCACATCAGAGGCCCGCATACATAAGAGGTTCCCCATCATGACAGAGTTCCCTCCTATCACATCAGAGATCTCCTAGAATATCAGAGGCCCCTATCACATTAGAGTCTTCCTTTCACATCAGAGGGTCTTCCGTCACATCAGAGGTCCAACATCACATCAGAGGTTCCCCATCACATCAGAGTCTCCCTTCATGTCAAAGGTCCCCATGACATCAGAGGGGCACCTACACGTCAGAGTTCTCCCGGCAGGATCACTGTCCTGGGTGTGGCAGAGATGCATAATAAGGTGTTTACCTGGGGTTATTTAAATCAAGAAGTACCTTATCTTTAAAGAACTTGAATGTGACCTGGTATCAGCCTCTTGCAGTTCCCCAACAGCAGGGCTGGCATGTGAGTTGAAGAAGCAGCACAAGGAGCCAATCAGTTCATGTACTAACAAGAAGCACAATGACAGGAGGAGAGAGCAGAGTGAGAGAGAGAGATGTGTTAATCACTGTGCTTCTTGTCCTGTCATTGTCAGGGTGGGTCTACCACAGCCTGGGCTCAGAGGAAGTGGGTCAAATAATGCTGACCATCAGACTGAGGAAATCTAGCTGCAGAAAAAAATTACTGCAGGGAAATCTCTGGATTGAGGCTGTATTTTGCATCAAAATCTAGTTTAATTTTATTTTTTAATGGGCTATTTATTGTTATCTTCTTTTCGGCTGCTTTACCGGTTGCTATGGGTTACTGCAATACGCCTAACTATACCAGCATCTTACTTAATGCAGCCTGTTACGTTTGTTTTTTTCAAAGCACAAATATGGCTGTCTTCTAGAACACGAAAACAGATTTCCCCACCAATGGCAGAAGTTCTTAGGTTAAAAAGCTTGTCAATATTATTTTTTTCTACAGTATTGAGTTATGAATTTTCTAAATTAAATTAAATTAAAATAAATTAAAAAAAGAGGATAAAAACAACCTTCTATCTCTGTTTTGAGAAGGAAATATATCACAATGGATACATGCCGGCAGATCGGGTCTTAAAATCCTAATTTCGTCTTATCTTTTGTAACAGAACATGCAGCAGATTTCTCCAAAATAAATAAATAAAAGGTACAAAGTGTCTCTTTTTCTGTTCCCTCTGCATCAGATAAGTGAGATTTTAGGAGTGCTTTGCTCTGTACATTTTTATGAGCAATATAAAATCTTGGAGGTGTTTTTTGCTGACGTGCAGAATTTTCTCTGGAATGCAAACTAGTCAGAAAAAAAAAGGGACTTTATCCCGAGTGTGGGCTCGGAGGAAGAGAACGTTGGCAAGGCCTGCAGTGGAAGGGTTAATCTGTTCCCCCAATGTGCAAAGACTAAACACCAAAGTGAACCAGAAAAGAGCACCTAGGGTGTTTCATATGATCCCCTCTCGAAAAAGGAAGGACCTTTCCCTGACTCTCTGGGGTGCAAGGCTCTGACAGGGGCAAGGAACTGTGGTCCACCAAGCCAAAAAGACCTGGTGGACCCTTCTCTTTGTGGTCAGCCGACCACCGGGTACTAGGTTAGGGGCTCTCCCAAAGAAGGACCCCCAAGGCAGGGGAGGAATGACCCTGAGGGCCACACATCCTCTCCCTAGACTTCAGGGTAGGCCCGCAGATCCACACCCTACAATCCAGTGAGTAAAAAAGGGACACGAAAAAAGTGAATGGAATGTATCCCGAGTGTGGTCTTGGAGGAAGAGAATGCAGTGGAAGTGTTAATCCATTCCCCCCATGCACAAAAACTAAAAACCAAAGTGAACCAAAAAAGTGCACCTAGGGTGTGTCATAAGGTCTCCTTCCGAAGAGGAAGGACCCTTCCCTGACCCTTTGGGGTGCAAGGCTTGGACCTACACCCTATTAATCAGAGGTGAGTAAAGTACCATGTGCTGCGCAAAAAGTGCAGAACATACAAAGATTAAAAAGAGGATGAGGGTAAAAAATAAATGCTTCAGTGCCAAAGTGCTATACAATGGCTGGCCTTCCAGCCGATGTAAAAGGTCCTCCAGTCTCAGCCAAAAGGCCTGGCCCAAGAGGTAGGTGTAGACAAAAGTGTGCCATGATTGGTGTGACCAAGGTGCCATCTTAAAAATGTAGTTACCGGTATTTTCCCCTATAGTGAACATTTCTGGCACCCCTGAACTGCCACTCCAGGGGCACGAGCACCAGACGAATGCAACACTATCCCTACCAGAAAGGCTGTCACAATCAGGGGTCAGGCTCAGAGACCAGTAGCTATAGCAGTTGAAAGATTCCCACCAACCAGGAGGATAAGAACATAAGCAGATCACCCTGGTGGATGAGGCAGGCTCACCCAAGGTGCGGGGTCTAAGCATTTGCCGATTTTTACTAGAGCTCCTGATGGTGGAAATGGGTTTTGCTGCATGTACGTACCAGGTGGCGACCCTCAAGATTGCCCCACCAGGAGGTGAGCAAGCCGGGGTACAGTAGCAGATATAGCAGCTGGGATCAAGCAGAAGCGTAGTCAGTAAACAAGCCAAAGGTCAGTAACAAATGGTTGCAGGATGGGATCAAGAAGAAGCGTAGTCAAGGAACAAGCCAAAGGTCAGTAACAAGTGATAGTGAAGATACGGATGGCAACAGGAGCAAAAGGAGCAAATAGGGTTGCCACCTCATCCCTTTAAATTTTAATTACACAGGTTTTGTGGCTGATTAAGGTGGTAATTAAACTCACTTGGTGCCTTATCTGCATTTAATTAGCCTCAGAACCCGAGTAATTCAAAGGTGTTCGGGTTTAAAGGGATGAGGTGGCAACTCTAGGAGCAAGATATTGTTTGGAGAAGAGTACAATAATCTGGCAAACAGGAAGTGCAAAGGCATGGCTTAAATAGGAAGTTCATGGGAGGAGCAAAAGGTTCAAGGTTTACCAGAAACAAGATAGAAAGTACATTTGTCCAAGGATTCAGGCAAGGAGCTGTCCAGCATCTCAGGTGGCTCAGCAAAAAGATCTACTGCCAAATGCAGTAGAGGTCATGGGTTCAGATGCTGATCCTGACAAAGGCACTAGGGACAAGCCTGGCAAACCAGGGCAGATTCTTCCACAAGACGTGGTTTTATTGGACTCAGTTTAACTTCTCTGAGAGATACCAGGAGCTTCTCACATCCAGTCCTGTGCAAGCAGAAATGTGAGGCCTTTCGGATCTGAACCTGCAACCTCTTGGATGTCTGGCTGTGGCCCTTCATATTTTACCCGGGAGGAAAAAGAGTCCTCCACTGTATCCACTTTACATCAGGAATTGCTAACCAGTGCCCCCAACTGGGAAAGGGAACTGGCGTTCTGTTCTCGAAAACTGATAAGAATAGATACTGCCCTTGATCTTAGTCAAAAGACTGAGGGTTAATCCATTCCCTCTAGCGTACCCCAGAACGATGGTGCAGGGGAGCAGTACTGTATATCTATGCAGAGGGCAGTCTCATCTGGTCGGGGGAATGGAGAGCACGGCTCCAGCTGAGAGCCACTTCACTATTTATTTACATGTAATTACTGCTAGGAGGTGCAGATATTAACACTGTCAAGAGTAATTTGGCCTGACATTCCCTCTTCCCTCCTCCTCCGCCGTCCATCTGATATGTCTCACAGTTTATGCAGCCGCTCTCTTCCCTGCTCATGCTACAAACTGACAAATGCTTGCTGCAACAGAATGCCTGTATGAAATGTACCACCATTTATTTTTGATGCGATAAGCTGCGATATACCATTATCCGTTGCAGAGTAGTGGCAGCTAAAGTTTAGGGCCGTCATAGCATTGAAAAGGATCATCAAACAGGATGACGGGAAAGGTAAAGTTGTCAGATCCGGTGTTGATCTCGTATCTGCAGGTACCAAACAGCAACCGTCAGGGGTATCGAGCAATGGGATAGGTGAGAAAGCCTGCCCTGGTCACAATGTTTAACCCCTGATAGGCCAGAATCCTTAGTGTCCTCTCTTCTTCTCCTGATCCTCTAATCCATTGATTCTCAACCAGGGTTCCTCCAGAGGTTGGTAGGGGTTCCTTCAGCTTTGGGCAATTTCTGCCTCTCAGATAAGTTCCCACTCACACCATTGATCTTTTTAGCTATCTGTAAGGAGGTTATTCTTCCCAATGACCACAATTGTAAGGACCATTCTTCCCACTGACCATCACACTAATGAATCACGAGTTGTAGATTCCTAATTTTTAGCAGGGGTTCCCCCAGACCGGAGAACTATTTCAAGGGTTCCTCTGTGTTGAAAAGGTTGAGAAAGGCTGCTCTAATCTTTCCTTTGTTCTTAAATAAACCTTCAAACTTGCCAGGTTTTATCACAACTTAAAATTCTCAACCATGAACTGTATTTAAACCCAAAAACATAAAGGTGATATACTGCAGAGTTTGCTATAAAATAAGTTAAAGAGAAACTTCCCTATCAATCTAAAACTAAATTCCATCTATCTAATATATATTCCTGTATGCAATGTAAAAAAAAAAAAACGTACTGGGCCATTGAGCCCAGCCTTGACTTCCTTACAGCCAAAGCTTTCCTTGTGCTGGTTTACTGCACCACCTTCTTAAAAATTCCCATTCCTGTTGTTTTCTGGTTCTCGCACATGTGCAGACACGCCGCAGGTCTCTGCCAGGTAATCAGGAAATGACAGAGATCTGCGGTGTGTCTGCACATGTGCAGGATGGAAATGATGTGATACTGCATCCTACTGAAACATTGCCTCCTGGAATGTGACATGGACATCCCAGTAGGTCAATGGGTTGCCGATTTATATCTCGCTCACCTAGGCGGCAATCAAAAAAGGCAAAAAAAAACATAAAAAATAAAAAAGTCCATGGGTGAAGGTCATTGTTTCCTCAATTAACAGGTCTGTGATCTCTCACAGACCAAGGAAATCCCAGTGGAGTAAGTTTTCTGGCTCTGCAACAGTAAAGCTCAACACTTGTCCTTGTTCTTCAACTGTACATTGAAATTTCTGAGGTTAAATATCTGTATCATGTTCCACTTATTAATCATTTATGCAGCTGTTCTCCTCTTCTATGTACTGTTGGAAACCTTGGAGGACAAGAGTTGGGTCCTGCTCCGTAAGAAATCCATAGAACTTCTGTGAGTGAAGGATTCAGGTATAACGTTGCGCTCTCCATCTCGTCCAGTCAAAAAATGCTTTGCATTCATTGAGAAAATTCCCTGAAGAGCACCCATGTTGGGCAGCTGACCTCCTGTCTTCTCAACGCAGCAGGGCAGCCGCTAGGCACAGAACTTGGAAGTTAGTGGAGATCACCGGAGTAATGATGTTTCTAGGGTTCCTCCAGAGGTTGCTAGGGGTCCTTTGAGCAATTTTTGCCTCTCAGAAAAGTTCCCGAAGACACCATTGATATTTTTAGCTATCTGTAAGGGGCTAATTCTTCCCAATGACCACAAGTGTGAGGAGCATTCTTCCCACTGACCATCACACTAATGTATCATGAGTTGTAGATATGGTAATTTTTGGCAAGGGTTTCCAGAAAGTTATTTCAAGGGTTCTCCGTACTGAAAAGGTTTACAAAGACTGTTCTAGATGGATAACACAAGTATGCAGTATCCATACCTGGAATTTGTGTCCAGAGGGACTCCTATAGTATGGCACCACATCCTATAGAATCATACCACTGAAGACATATTTAATAAAATGTATTTTTAGGTGCCCAAAGAATCACAGACTAATAATTAAAAATTAAATATATATTAAAAAAAAATCAAAAATTTAAAAATCCAAAAATATACTTATACAATGACTACAATATAATTTATATATTTTTGAAAGATTCGTTTGTCAACCTTTGGGCACCGTAAAAGTCCATTTTATTAAATATGTCTTTAATGGTATGATTCTGCAGACCTCAGACCAGATATGGCCCAGCATCGAAAGTGGCCGTCTTACATTTGAAGTTAGCATTTTACCACTTCGGTGATCACTGCTGAGTCTGGGTGGGGCCAGTAGTCAGTTTTCCATCATCTGGAATTTTCTGGCCTCTGACACTATGAAGAAATCTACACAAATGTCAAAACGTAACCACTGAGGATTTAAAAGGTTGAGGTATCGGAGTCACCAGTAGGCATCGATGGTTCTTTTATTGGGTGATTTGGTCTAATGAGTTGGAGCATGCCGAGTGTAGAAGAGCAGGCAATATTCTATTTGTAAAAAAGGAAAGGCTTGTGTTTGCTGTGATCAGATCAGACATTCTAATCAGAAGTGAACTATGGAAATGAAGCATACTGGAGTAGAGCTGGATGAGGGGGGAGGAATGAAGCAGCAGGCCTTCTAAATTAAATTAGGGCAAATAGAGATAGATGGACAGACGGAGTCGGGGGAGAGGAAGGTTAATGGAACTGGCACATTTCAGCAGAATGTGGACTTAACGTCTTGTGAGATGTGACAGCTTGTTTTCTTGGGTGTTAATGGGCCCTCACTGTCCCCACCTTGTCACTGCCCAGTTTCTGTCACTGCCAATCTGTGTCCTAATCTACCTCCATTAGCCCAGAGACACCCTCCCTCCCGGTGGCCAGCTTCATCCTTCTCACTGTTATAAGACGATGGTCTCTTCTACCTGAGGGGCTGCAATGCTTGGCTGTGAAGAATGTCTGCAAGGATCTAGAGTTCTTGGCAATGTTCTTCTACTAATGCACAATGTTATAGTGAGGCCAAAGTGACCTCCAATGCCTATCGTTAGACCACAGAAACACAGTTGTCAACCTGAACTACATTCAACTGGCTTTTCCATCACAAAAACAAGATCTGGACAATTGACTAACATTGGCAGCACCAGGCCAAGGATAAGGTAGAAGAGGCAGCCACCTTGAGCCCTACAGAAGGTTGCTGAAGTAGTTTACAGCTTATGAAGGAGGATGGGTTGCATACTTTGGCTTTTTCCCAAAGTTGCATACTTTGGATGATAGAGGAACCTTGTCCCAGCACCCACCAATGATTTATGTATTTAAATATTTATATGGAAAAGATGTTGGTAGGTCTGACCTAGCGGTAATTCTTGTTATGGACAAATGATTGAAATTGCTCGACAACTGCCTGTGTGTGTTTCCACAGAGCTTGACCAGATAGATCTATTACAGAGATTGCACAGAACCCTGAGGGGTAGGCAGAAGAGGAGCTGCAGACTATGCTTGGTGGAAGGGGTTGATCTTCAGTCTTATTGCATTGGGTGCTAAAGGACCTTTTCATGGCACTGCTGGAATACCTTGTTGCCTGCTCATGGTCTTCTCCTCCACTCCTGATATTTTGGCGCAGCAGAATGGTCAGGTCATTGGCAGGATCATTAGGTCATGACTTGTTCAGTACTTGCAGCATTTTTAAAGAGACATAACAAGGGGAAATGTATGCGTGTTGCAGAGCTGTGCTGAATGTTGTTTTTAGACTATGCCTACACGTAGGCTATACGTGGAAGCAAAGGTTACTGAATGAGAACCAGATAAAAACTGGAACAAGTGTTAAGCCAGGGTCAGCAGAGGAGGCCAACCTTCAGCAAAAGAAGATGTAAAAAGGGCTGGACCTGCAACCTATGCCACTGAAGTAGTTCATAGTCAATGGGCGGGGGGCACTTTGGCCATTTGCCTTGGGTAATAACAGACCTCCAACCCATCATTTCATGTTAATATTATTTTAGGGTTAGGATACATTTTAAAGCAAGCATTTTGCGTATAGCAGAGGTCTCCAAACTTTCTATGGCTGGGTTCACACTATTGCGCATGACAGGAGAGTGTAACCGGCTCTCAAAAGAGCCGGTTCACACATCTCCGGGGCGGCTGCGGAGCGCACTGCAGAAAAGTCCTGCGCGTCTTTGGCTTTGTTTCAGGTCCGAATTCAGCCAAAAATTCGGACCTAATTCAGACCTGAAACGGTGAGCGGGGACACACCGGACCCCCTGCTGCGAGCCACGCCAAACATAGTGTGAACCCAGCCTAAACAAAGGGCCATTTTACTGTTCTTCACACTTTAGGGGGGCCGGATTGTAGCCGTTGGGGGGACAAAATATCCTGGATTAAGTAGGAATAAAGAATGCCCCAGGCTTTGTGGTCAGTGGGAGTAAACAAATTACATAGCGCCTTTGGTCAGTAGAAAGAATAGTGCCTCATCGTTGATATCATGTTGGGGGAATAGTGCCCCATTGTTGGTTTCATTGGCAGGAATTGTGCCCCACTCTTGGTGTCAGTGGGAAGAAAAGTGCCCCAAAGGCCAGATAAAGCAAAGGGGCAAAAGGCAAGGGCAAGCAAAGGGCCATTTTTGGCCCGTGGGCTGCAGTTTGAAGCAAACTGGCACATTAGCAACTATTCAGATACAAAGTATCATTGTCCCAGTATAGGTCAACCTTTCTTAGCCTTTTCTTCTCCAGGGGAACCCTAGAAAGAGTGTTCTTATCTTGAGGGAACTCTTGCTAGAATTCAATTCATTGGTGGTCACTGGTCAGTGGAATAAAATGTCCCTCTTACAGTGGTGGTCAGAAATCCCCCTTTACTAATAACTTGAGCCCTACAGGTCAACCTTTCTTAGCCTTTTCTTCTCCAGGGGAACCCTAGAAAGAATGTTCTTATCTTAAGGGAACTCTTGCTAGAATTCAATTCATTGGTGGTCACTGGTCAGTGGAATAAAATGTCCCTCTTACAGTGGTGGTCAGAAATCCCCCTTTACTAATAACTAAAAAGATCACCGGAGTCATTCCACTGGTGGTGTTTGTTGTGGAACTATGAAGACACCATCAAATAGGGGGTCAACTCAGTGAACCCCTAGCAACCTCTGGAGGAACCCTAGGGCTCCATGGATCTCTGGTTGAGAACGGCAGGGTTAGATAAATGTAAATTTTGCTAAAAGCAACAGCCCCGTTTTTTTTTTTCTTTTTTTCTCTTGCTTCAGTTTCCAAGTTTAAAATGGCGTACCTCCAGATTGCAACGCATCTCTGGTGGCACCAAAAGCTGTTCCATGCATATGCAATATTCCTATTTCCATTCTTTAGACATGCACAGCCCGCTCACACATTCACGGTTCACTTTTGGAGTCTGGTCCAATCATTGTCCACCCCCCCCAGTATTTCATGGCACAGATAAACACCTGACACAAAGAGACGGCTGAATAGGTGTTGTCATCTGCTCGCTGTCCTTCATCACACAAAGAGGCAACATCTTCTCTGCTAAGTGAGGCTGGGAACGTAATTACAATCAGCCATTTGCAGCGTGAAAACGCTCTAATTAAATTTATGCAGTCATTCTCTCTAAATAGTCATATCTTTCAAACAATCAGTCGGCCTCCTCGCTCACAACCCCCCCCCCCCCCCCCCCATCTTCGCTCTCTGCTTCTTCTTCTCCCCCCCCTTCTGTTTTCCCCACTTTATTTGTTTTCTCCTAATTTTCCTGCTCAATTTCCTATTTCTGCTTCAATTCTTATCTACAGACTTCTCATCTGAAGGGAAAATAAGGAGTTGACGTTTGAGGGTGGAGATCAGTTACAGATGTTGTTGTGGATTAGCTTACATCTGGATATAATGGTGTAGTGTGCCCACTGGGTGGATGGCCGGGGAGGCCGCTTCCACCAGAACACTTGGTAATGGGGTGGGGGTGAGGACACTCATTCCCAAAAATGGATCAAATCGCTTGAAAATCCCAACAATCACATCCTGTCCTGTGATAGCCGAGACTTGCCACCATCTCATTCTAACTTTTAGTTTAGACATGAATCTGAAATAATTCCAAATTGTTTTATCTGCTATGTTTGGAACCTCAATGGAAACAAGAAAAAAACAAGGTGGGATCAGGAACCACTTTTCCCACCAATGGCACCTCTGCTTTGATTGTGGATTACACCTTTGTATTGCCCATTTTCTAGATCCAAGCTCATCGCCACTTTACCAAAACCCCCACTTCCTATTATTTTTAAATAATGTTATAATACTTATTTTTAATGCTATTATATTATTATTATAATATTATTTTAAAAATGTGAAAATAATATAATATTAATAATATTTATATTAGTATAAAATATCAGAGACACAAAGTGACGCCGATCCCAGGGCTCAGTCTATATAAAGGTTAACTGCACTCTAGCCGCTATTATAAAACAATAGAATATTAAAAAAATATGCCTGGATTAAATTTAAAAAATGTATTAAAATATATTATCTTAATATTATTTTTAATAACTTTAATATTAATAGTATTATAAAATTTATTGTAGTTAGAATATATTATAATTTAGTATTATTATAATATTGTTTTAAAAAATGTTAAAATAATATAATATTAATAATATTTATATATTTAGAATATATTATCTTAATATTATTTTTAATAACTTTAATATTAATAGTATTATAATATTATTATATTTAGAATATATTATAATTTAGTATTATTATAATGTTTTAAAAACGCTAAAATAATATAATATTAATAATATTTATGTATTTAGAATATATTATCTTAATATTATTTTTAATAACTGTAGTGAGCCGTGTTGACTCTACTGTAAAGCCCAGGCTGACATGGTGAGGCATTCCCCAGGGGGCGGGTCCATGACAAGCAAAGTTCACAGGAAATGGGTTGAATGGCACTGGCTGTTATTCATCCCTGCAGAGGAGCGCCATCTAGTGGATTTTTTGCTTTTGGTGCCAGATGGCAACGAAAGCTGTTTTTTAAATTGTAACCACTTAGGCCCAGTTCACACTTGTGCGACATTGCATGTAATTTTTAATTCAAAATACTTATGTACATGGGAGGAGTCTGTGATACTTATGTACATAGGAGGAGTCTGTGATACTTATGTACATGGGAGGAGTCTGTGATACTTGTGTACATGGGAGGAGCCTGTGATACTTGTGTACATGGGAGGAGCCTGTGATACTTGTGTACATGGGAGGAGCCTG
This sequence comes from Aquarana catesbeiana, assembly GCF_042186555.1. Taxonomy (NCBI): domain Eukaryota; kingdom Metazoa; phylum Chordata; class Amphibia; order Anura; family Ranidae; genus Aquarana; species Aquarana catesbeiana. The sequence goes on along the minus strand of NC_133333.1, from coordinate 4,847,088 downwards.
TGATACTTGTGTACATGGGAGGAGTCTGTGATACTTGTGTACATGGGAGGAGCCTGTGATACTTGTGTACATGGGAGGAGCCTGTGATACTTGTGTACATGGGAGGAGACTGTGATACCTGTGTACATGGGAGGAGCCTGTGATACTTATGTGCATGGGAGGAGTCTGTGATACTTATGTGCATGGGAGGAGCCTGTGATACTTATGTGCATGGGAGGAGTCTGTGATAGTTATGTGCATGGGAGGAGCCTGTGATACTTATGTACATGGGAGGAGTCTGTGATACTTATGTAATCTATTTTGGAATAATTCTGTAACATAACAAAATGTGGAAAAAGTGAAGTACTGTGAATGCTTTCAGGATGTACTGTAGGAGGGGGGGGGGTTGCACTCAGAATTACACACTAGTAGATTTTTTTTAGAAATATTTCAATTTAAGAGCATTCGTTCGATTTTTCTAATCATTAATGGGGTCAAAATAGATGTTCATTTTCGACCACAGCAATATAAAAAAATTAGAAGGAACTGGATAAAAAAAAAATAAAAAAATTATGACCCAATATCTGCTTCATGTATGACTCTTTTTTTTAAAATTTGCCAAACCCAAGAAAATTTTTGAAAAAAGCAGAGCCCCCCCCCCCCCCCCCCCCCGAGATGAGAACCCGCATCCTTTCATGACATACAGATAAGCCGGTAGAGAGAGAATTTTAAAAATCTATTAGATACAATAAAATAGAATCAGGAAAAGGAGGAACCACAAGCAATGTGACAATGTGAAGGGCATATCTTCAGTTAGGGTTGGGTTGGACCCTGAAATAATAGCAGTCACTGCAGACACTAGAGTGGATAATAAGTGTATCACATGCATTAAGTTGAATGAATTGGGGGGAAGCAATCAGAAAGGTCGCAATCTTCTGGAAACGAATCTGAGCGTTATCTCTCTCCTGAGCTCTAATATCTGCGGTTGACCCCTCTGGTGGTGTAGACCGGGCCCAGGGAGCGATGCTAAGCCCGGCTCACAGATAGAAGGGGCCTGTGATTGATCAGAGAGGCAGTGGCGGTGTGCTGATATACTGAGCTGGAGAAAAGAACGCCCTGGGCTGGGATGTGTCACTCCAAGAACTCTTTGTGTTGGAGCTCTTTCACATTTATCGAACCTTCCACCAGAAAGGAGGCGAGAGGGGGGGGCAGTTCTAAAGATCTCAGGAAATCTTGTTTTGAAGCATTAAGTCAGTGTGAACTCTCCATTACCAAGACCCTGAGGGCAAACAAAAGATGGAGGGGAGGGCTACCTGCTTAGCTGGCAGAGGGTGATGGAAAGGTGAAGAGAGGCGACTGGACTGGATGCAGAAGGAACCGTTATCGATCTGGACGTGTAATGATGTGGAGCCATTTGAAACTTTGTGCGAAAACTTTTTTGTTGCTTGAGTACTTTGAGTAGTCGCTTTGTGTTTGTTGTCTGCGGACGCAGGATCACCCCGGGAATGTAACGCTAAGCATGGAGGACAAAGGAGTTGTGTGGCATGCCGATTCTCTGCCTTCGTCCAGATCATGCGTGGTGCCTGTTTTGAGTCATGGGCTCCAAGAAAAAGTCCAGAGGCATCCAGGCAACCCAATTTAAGACGTAGTTTATCAATGGAAGCCTTCATGGTTCTTTCAGTACAGGCTTCCTCTTAAAGCGTCCCTGATGCAAAAATAAAATAGCTGAAAATTAGTTCTCTGTAAAAGAAGAGAGTGAATATTTTCTGGTAAAGAGGAATTGTCCACTTAAGCCTGCTGAGAAATTACAAACCTTGGACTTGATCTTCACAGTCCCCATTGCGATTCGTGATTCCTCATGTCCTCTGGCAGTGTTAATCGCCTGTGTCTATCACTGGGCTCAGTGGTTTCTTCTACCTTCTGAAAGTGTCAATCTCCTGTGCCCCCACTGCACTTAGTGGTTCCTGCCACCTTTTAGGAGTGTCAGTCTCCTGTGTCCACCGCTTGGCTCAGTGGTTCTTTCCACCCTCTGGGAGTGTTGATCTCCTGTGCCCCCACTGCACTCTTTAGTTCCTCCGACCTTCAGGGAGTGTCAGTTACCTGTGTCCATCGCCTGACTCAGTGGGTCCTTCCACCTTCTGGAAGTGTTGCTCTCCTGTGCCCTTACTGCACTCAGTGGTTCCTTCCACTTTCTGGGAGTGTTGGTCTCCTTTGCTTCCACTGCACTCAGTGGTTCCTGCTATTATTCGGGAGAGCTGATTTGCTGTGTCCACCACTGAGCTCAGCGGTTTCTTCCACACTCTGGTATTGTTGACCTCTTGTGCCCCCACTGCACTCAGTGGTTCCTCCAACCTTCTGGGGTTGTTGATCTCCTATGCCCCCCACTGCACTCAGTGGTTCCTCCAACCCTCTGGGATTGTTGATTCTCCTGTGCCCCCACTTCACTCAGTGGTTCCTCACACCTTCTGGGTGTGTCAATCTCCTGTGTTCACTGCTGGGCTCAGTGGTCCTCCCACCTTATAGAAGTTTCGATCTCCTGTGCCCCCACTGCACTCAGTGGTTCCTCCAACCTTCTGGGATTGTTGATCTCCTGTGCCCCCCACCCTCAGTGGTTCCTCCCAACTTCTTAAAGTGTCAATCTCCTGTGCCCCCCCTGCACTTAGTGGTTCCTCCCACCTTTTGGGAGTGTCAGTCTCCTGTGTCCACCGCTTAGCTCAGTGGTTCTTTCCACCCTCTGAGAGTGTTGATCTCCTGTGCCCTCACTGCACTCATTGGTTCCTCCAACCTTCAGGGAGTGTCAATTTCCTGTGTCCATCGCCTGACTCGGTCCTTCCACCTTCTGGGAGGGTCGATTTCCTGTGCCCTTACTGCACTCAGAGGTTCCTCCCACTTTCTGGGAGTGTTGGTCTCCTTTGCTTCCACTGCACTCAGTGGTTCCTACTACCATGTGGGAGAGATGATCTCCTGTGTCCACCACTGGGCTCAGCGGTTTCTTCCACACTCTGGTATTGTTGACCTCTTGTGCCCCCACTGCACTCAGTGGTTCCTCACACCTTCTGGGTGTGTCAATCTCCTGTGTTCACTGCTGGGCTCAGTGGTTCCTCCCACCTTCTGGAAGTTTCGATCTCCTGTGCCCCCACTGCACTTAGTGGTTCCTCCAACCTTCCGGGATTGTTGATCTACTGTGCCCCCCACTGCCCTCAGTGGTTCCTCCCAACTCCTTAAAGTGTCAATCTCCTGTGCCCCCACTGCACTTAGTGGTTCCTCCCACCTTTTAGCAGTGTCAGTCTCCTGTGTCCACCGCTTGGCTCAGTAGTTCCTTCCACCCCTTGGGAGTGTTAATCTCCTGTGCCCTCACCGCAATCATTGGTTCCTCCAACATTCAGGGAGTGTCCATCTCCTGTGTTCCCCTCCTGGCTCAGTGGGTCCTTCCACCTTCTGGGAGGGTCAATTACCCGTGTCCACAACTGGTCTCAGTGGTTCCTTCCACCTTCTGAAAGAGTGGATCTTTTTTGTTCTCTTCAACAAAGTGGCATTGGTAGGTGGGCAATGATAAAGCTGAGTATTTACTCTCTCTATTTACAGGGAACAAATTATTTACAATAGGTGGTGGTGGGGTATATAACACTCACCTCAGTAATCATGTCCCACCAATATAAACCCCCCCCCCCCCCACATCCCTTCCCTCAAAGCTGTGAATTACCTCAGCAGGGTAGGCTGCAACTCCTGCCCTAGGCGTCCCCCTCTCTTGAAGCACCCAAGGCGACTGCCTCTTCTGCCCCTACCCCTCAGCCTGGTCCTGGGTGTTAGGAATTCCCCATAGTAGACTGTAGCTGACCGGCTCGTACAGTGCACTTCACAGAAACCTCAACCTCTAGCACAATGCAAAGACATCTACAGAGCCTCTGTATTAAGATGGCCATACTCTGCTCGAATTCAAGCTATGGGTGGCACTGTCGGCACTACCTGGCTTGACAAAATCTGATTTTTCAATTCAACCGGGTGGAACATTGTTGGCCATACGGTAATGGCATCCAACCAGATATGGGTAACTGTGGGTACCATTGGTTGCTGAATAGAAATGCCATCGGGGGATAATTCCTTTATCTGGGCTATTTAACGTGGTTGGGTGGGGAATTGATTGATCTAAAGGTGATTGGTTAGCTTTAAGCCAACAAAAGTGTTGATAAAGATTAATGAAAGGAATCCAAAATATTTAAAAGTATGAGAATTCCAACATAGTATAGAAATGTAGAGTTTTATTTTTTTAGAAAGCATTTTGGCTCGCTTTAAAGAAAAAAAAACACAAATGGAATCCATGCGTCCTGCACCCTGCATGTAGATCAGGGGGCTGGACGCATGGATGGGGGGGGGTGGGGGGTGGCGCCCCTAATGGACGGGCCACCACTGATTTTATAGGTGTCATTCTTAACCCCAAAGAAAGTGAATACTCTGGTTAATTTAGAACACAAAGTTAATTTTATTCATTTACAAAAATTCCTTAGACATGTCTATATCCATAAAACATTTCAGTGCAGTTTCATATTGCATGTAAGAGGCTCCCTAAGAAAGGTGCTCATTCTGCTAAGCCATAGCCCATAGGTATGCATATAAAAAATCGATGTTCAATGTACATATTAGTATAACAACTGTATTTAGGCCAGACTGCAAAAAACAATTAGGAGCTGGTCTCTACGTGTTTCGCCATGAATTGGCTTCCTCAGGAGAGCATACATATAACCAAGATCTACATAGGAAAGATGCCCCAGGTGGTCTGAGATCATAGAATGGGCACGTAGGAAAAAACGCTGATAGGAACGGCAGTGCAAAACACTGTTGCAATGGATAAAGATTATATAAGAAAGTATTTTCATAAGTAAAACATCCTCCCTCGAAGGCCAAAAGCCAAGCAGAGCAGAGTATACGTGCAATCAGCCGTTTTTACTACGTGCCCATTCCATGCTCTGAGACCACCTGGGGCATCTTTCCTATGTGGATTTAGTGTCAACAGATCTTGGTTATATGCATGGTCAACTGAGGAAGCCAATTAAGGGTGAAATGCGTAGAGCCTGGCACCTAGTTGTTTTGCAGTCTGGCCTAAATATAGTTATTATAGTATATTTACATTGAACATCATTTTTTTATGTATACCTATGGGCTTTGGCTTAGCAGAATGGGTGCCTTTTTTTTGGGAGCCTCCTACATGTTATATGTAACTGCACTGAAATGTTTTTATGGATATAGATATGTATATCTATTTTTGTAACTTAATAACATTAACTTAGTATTTTAAATCAACCGAGTATTTACTTACTTGGGGTTAGGAATGGCACCTCCTTTTTCCTTATTTTTGCTCTTCTCATACAGTATCTCACAAAAGTAAGTACACCCCTCACTCACATTTGTGTAAATATTTTCTTCTATCTTTTCATGTGACAACACTGAAGAAATGACACTTGTCTACAATGTAAAGTAGTGAGTGTACAGCTTGTATAAGAGTGTAAATTTGCTGTCCCCTCAAAATAACTCAACACACAGCCATTAATGTCTAAACCGCTGGCAACAAAAGTCAGTACAACCCTAAGTGAAAATATCCAAATTCGGCCCAAAGTGTAAATATTGTGTGTGGCCACCATTATTTTCCAGCACTGCCTTAACCCTCTTGGGCATGGAGGTCACCAGAGCTTCACAGGTTGTCACTGGAGTCCTCTTCCCCTCCTCCATGACGACATCACGAAGCTGGTGGATGTTAGAGACCTTGCGCTTCTCTTCTGTTTGAGGATGTCCCACAGATGATCAATAGGGTTTAGGTCTGGAGACATGCTTGGCCAGTCCATCACCTTTACCCTCAGCTTCTTTAGCAAGGCAGTGGTGGTCTTGGAGGTGTGTTTGGGGTGGTTATCATGTTGGAATACTGTCCTGCGGTCCAGTCTCTGAAGGGAGGGGATCATGCTTTGCTTCAGTATGTCACAGTACATGTTGGCATTCATGGTTCCCTCAATAATCTGTAGCCCCCCAGTGCCGGCAGCACTCATGCAGCCCCAGACCATGACACTCCCACCACCATGCTTGACTGTAGGCAAGACACACTTGAGTCAGATCGGTCCCCGCTTGGGCTCGGGGCTAATAATACATTTGTGAATGCCCGAGACCCGGGGCTTTTTGGGGGCCCACTCGGGGCTCCAGCCCCCCTTAGCCCCCCCTCCAGACGCCACTGGGTTTAGACATTAATGGCTGTGTGTTGAGTTATTTTGAGGGGACAGCAAATTTACACTGTTATACAAGCTGTACACTCACTACTTTACATTGTAGCAAAGTGTCATTTCTTTAATGTTGTCACACGAAAAGATAGAATAAAATACTTACAAAAATGTGAAGGGTGTACTTACTTTTGTGAGATACTGTATGTTTATGGATGTGGTGCCACGTCAGTGGATTGTGCTCTGCGTTTTTCTGAATGTCTTATCATTGTCGCAGGCGGCTAATTAACGGAGAGGCTAATGAACATTACTGCCTTCATAGTCGGGAAATGACATTTTCAACGTATAAATAATCACGTCTCAAGGATTTCCTTTTTTGTATGTTTGAATATCCATAATAAATTCCACAGCAGATGCTTTAAACATATAAAAAAAAAAAAAATATGTAAGTGATTTCAAAGCTGCCATCGTCTCCGAAGAATGTAATAAAAAATAAAAAATTGGAGCTAAAATTTGCAAAACACAAAGAATAACAGTGTACAAGAAAGTGTTATTTCCTGTAAAGTTGGCTTCTAATCTCCTAACATGCTTGCATGCGGCGGATCCCATATCCCAGAGATAATATAAGGTTCCTGTCCATATTGTATACGGTAGATGGCCTTTCATCCCTATCTCCTACTTTCATGTAGTTTCCTCCGCAGCTCAATTTCTCTTCCTCCTGCGGCCCAAGAAGTTGGAAGAGCTGATGGTCTCGAGATGGGGGATCCTAATTGCACTTGAACGTCTAAAGCTGACTCGGTTTATCATAAAGGGTGCAGATTTGCCTGGCTGGAGCCTCCGTGGACACAGACCCTCAGGCCCTGCTCAGAAATAGAGGGAATTAATTACATTTTTTTTTTTAACTCCTCTTCTTTTAAAGTACGGAGAGGATGATGAAACCTCCTGAGGGGAAAGAGTGTCGGCGGAGGGAAGAAAGAGTGAATGTGAAGAGAGATACAGAGGAAGGGGGCAGTGAAAGGACATTTCCCGGTGTCAAGGAGAACACGTGTCCCAGACTACCAACCAACTGACCTCGGGTCAAGGTTGAGAAGAGGGCCTATGTTCTGCCGAGCCGGGCTAGGCAATGGTTACACCGATACACAAGGGGGGGGGGGGGGGTGTGGTATCTGTTTCTGTGCTGCTGTGGCATGCGGTATTCAATTCCATCCAAATACATTATTCCATAAATTTAGAACATAACGGGGAATTAAACAAATAGTCATTGCATTATGCCCCATTTCCAGTCGGGTTCCTTTAACGCTTTCAAGTTTATGCCACAAAGCACAGCAAAACGTAATGATGATGATGTGAAAAGTATAATAACCCAAAATGTTAAAGTAACCATAATGTTTAATTAGTACACCTTAAGTCAGGTCCGGGACAAGGAGTGGGCAGCAGGGACGGCCTCCCTGGGCACTGTGGTGTCATGCATGGGGGGGGGGGGCACCACACCACAAGAAGATTGGGGAGGAGGGGATTTGTTTTGGGAGGAGGGAATTTGGGGGTTGGCAGGAGGGTGGTCTGCCCTGGGTTCTGTGGTAACATGTGAGATGGGGGTCATCTTAAGGAGATTGGGGGAGGGGATTTGTGTTGGGACGGTAAATTTGAGGGGTGGTTGGGGTAAGAATTGTTCTAGAAGGAGAAATTTGGGGGGGGGGGGGTGCTAGGAGTGGTTATTTAGGGGGATTTGTGTTGAAAGGGGAGTGAAGGAAGAGGATTAATGCATGGAGGGATGGAGGGGGTATTTGGAGGGTTTGTGCTATAAGAAGTGATAGGAAGGGAATTTTTTTTTGGGGGGGGGGGGGGTTTGTGCTAGCAGGGTAAATCGGGGGGGTATTCGTTCTAGGAGGGGAAATTTTTGCTGGGAGGGGGATTTGCAGTGGGGCGGGGGGGGGGGGGAGGTGTAATCAGATGGGAAAATTTAGGGGTATAGGATTGTGCTAAGAGGGGTGATTTTGTTTGGGGGTGGGGAGGAACAAAGATTTGTGATTGGGGGGGGAGTGGGATTTCAGCAGGGGGTAAATTTATGCTTAGGGGGTAAGCATGCAGATTAGTGCTCAATTTTTATTTATTTTTTGGGGGGGGGATTTTTGCTGACACATTCGGGGAAGGGGAGGGGAGCAGGGGAGTGGCACAGTTTGGCACGTTCGCCGTGGGCTCTAGATGACCTTGTCCTGGCACTACCTCAAGTAGACCAAAGTCAATGATGGAGGTTTAGAGGTGCCTACAGAAAAAAAAAAAAGATTACTCACCAAATGGAAGAGGTTAAGTCAAATCTGGCAAAAATCTTTGGTCTACAAGCCCTTCCTGACAATGGTTGGGGAAAACCACCTGGTCAGGTTGGACTCTCTTGAATGTTTCCATTTCCCCCCACCCCCCCTTACCCCAATATTGCCAAGAGCATACCACTTTCTAGTCCATACCTGCAAGCTTGCCCATTTGTTTGCAGAATGGTCTTGAAAGACCGTTCATTGGCCAGATTGAGCGTACTTGTCTAGCCACCATCGAATGCAGCCTTTCTCAACCTTTTTATTCCAGGGGAACCCTTTAAATAGTTTATAAAGAGGGAAATGTCTCCTTCTTCATGTTTCTGTAGTCAAGCACCTGGCCACACATGAGAAAAATTTTAAGCATGTCACTATATGCAAGCACAGTTTTTTAAAGGTAAAAAAGTCAGCTGCGAATGCACTAACCATGATGTCACCTGCTAAAAAAAAATTGTTGGGGGTCAGTGTGGGAAGGCCCCTTACAACATTGGTCAAGGGGAAGAACGACCCCCCTTAAAATAGTGGTCAGAATGTCACCCTTCTAGACAGGTAAAAAGACAATGGGCGTCATGCTGCTAGCTTTACCAAGTGGCATTGGCTCTGGAACTATGCAGGCACCATCAGATGGGGGGGGGGGGGGGGGGGCTAATTCGCCACAGCTCAAGGAACCCTTGGCAACCTCTGGAGGAATCCTATGTTTTCACCAAACCCTGGTTGAGAAAGACTGGGCTAAACTATCAGGTTTAGACTTCCCAGTTCAGACAGTAAAAACTGTGATGCCCTCCATCATTTGTGGTCAGTGTAGCAGTGACTCCTTAAATTGGTGTTTGATGGCAAGTTGACCCTTGCATTGGTGGTCAACATAAGTAGGAGTTCAATCCACCATTGCTCAGAGCTCAAGGAACCCCTAGCAACCTCTGGAGGAACCCTAGGCTTTCACCAGAACCCTGTTTGAGAAACACTGGGCTACACTATCAGGCTTAGACTCCCCCAAGCCAGACAGTAAAAACTTGTGATCGGTGTAGAAGTGACCCCTTACATTGGTGTTTAATAGAAAGTTGACCCTTGCATTGGTGGTCAATGTAGGTAGGAGGCCAGTCCACCGTTGCTCAGAGTTCAAGGAACTTCTGGAAGAACCCTAGGGATCCCCGGAACCCTGGTTGAGAATGGCTGATCTAATGAGTCTAGGTAGGTAGCTGAGCTATTTTTGGACTGTGGGACAATCAGATTTGGGTGACTGGGTGGACATGATTGTACAAGAAGATTATTGACTTATAAGTAGGCTGGCCATAAATGGTGGTAAGTCTCCTATCACTGCCTGCATTTCAGGAGCTCAACAGTCTGCTACAGCCCTTGCAACTGCAGTGAAGCAAAGGTTCCCTTTTCTCTACGGAAAACAGTTGACCCCCCAATGATGTAGACATTTTCCAGCATGTTGGAATCTTTTTCCGTGCAAGGACAATCACTTCTAAAGCTTGATCTTTGCAACTGACCCTGAAATTGGTTGCAGTACTTGCTAAATAGTGACAAATATGGCCACACTTAGTCATGTGTAGGTCCTAAAAAAAAAAAAAATACAATGCAATTGCTGAAACAATCATTTTCATGAGTCCATCGTTACAGTATGTAACCATGCATTGCAGCAAGTCAGCATCTTAGGACCGGTCTCCATGTCCGGCCTCAGGAGTAGTTGACCCTTGACAGGCCTTTTGTTGGCTGAGCTTGATTGGTTGATAATAGACATTGCGCTGAGCACACTGCTGTTTGGGTTTATTGATTAAACCTTTTTTTGGTGAAAAAACAAAGCAAGAACTCACCCAAAAGTAAAAAAAAAAAACAAAACAAAAAAACCCCAAAAACTTAACAGCTCAACTGCCACTTCTAAATGGATTTAGCAGGCTCACAATCACTAATGTGTAGATGCAGATCACTGAGCGGGCGTCACCCTCCACCATCATCGTCTAATTTGGGTTGGAATGTCTTTAGAGGAGTCAAAATTTGCCAAAAAAAAAAAAAAAAAAAGCGGTCAGCTTAATGCTGACTGTGAAGCCGCCAGGCAGCGGAGAGGTTAATGTGAAGAGGCTGTGACTGATTTGGGGCAGCGGTGCAGAGAGAGTAGGAAGGGGTGACAGAAAGAGGGGAAGGGGGAAGGGAGGGAAAAGCTGCCACTCAACTGGACTGACAGGCCCCTGATATCCCTGCAGATAAAGTCTTACAGATGTCGCTCGGCAATTGATTTTTGGTTAGTGATGGCAAAATACTAAGAAGAAGTAATACATTATAGAGGCGAGGTAAAGGGGGGGGGGGGGGGGCAGGGGATTATAGTGGCCCTTCCTCTAGACCCCAGCTTCAAACACTTCTAGAAATCATATTAACCTGTTTGCAGAGGAACAGCCGCCTCCTCCTCCTCGGCCCCGTCTGCTGCGGAACCGCTCAGCGAAGTGCATGGGGTAGGGTAGAGGGGTCAGGAGGATGGATCGCCTGCAAGAGGGGTCATGGTCAGGACAACGCATAGGTCTATGTATAGATGGGGGACACCTTGGACACGCCAACTTTACGTAGAAAAATCTCCGTCACTCTGCAGCAATTGTTTCTTTCAATAAGTTTTTATTCAAAGTTTTAATTTTTTTTAGCGGACATTGAAAAAAACATTGCATAGAAAACAATCCAGTGCATAGTCAATGGGGAATGCATGGCTATAAAAAAAAAAAAAAATACAAAAATAAATAAAACAAGCAGCGCTACAAACATAAAGTGCCATATATAAGACAGAATATCATAAATAAAACATGTGACCATATTAGGAAAGGGGAATATTTCCCATACATCCCCATGTGGGCAATTTATGGGGGATGGGGATTTAAGGGTGCCCAAGAAAAATAGAATAGAATTGCTCAAAAATACACCATATAAAATCAATACATTTTATTTATACAAAACCTTAAAAACAGAAAAAGGTATATATTCTCTAAAAAAAAAAAAAAAAACATATTATGTTTCATATATCGATATACAGTACATTCATCCACATGGGGGGATCGACGTGTTTCGCCCAAGGTAAGGGCTTCTTCAGGATCCACTTTTCAATATTTTTAAAGCTTACAACAAATGCCAAGGAGCTTAAACCAAATATGTTTACATTTCAGTGTGTCTGCATACTATATTATGTTTCATACATCGATATACAGCACATTCATCCACATGGGGGGGATGAGTCCCAGTAGGTTTATGAATCGACGTGTTTCGCCCAAGGTAAGGGCTTCTTCAGGATCCACTTTTCAATATTTTTAAAGCTTACAACAAATGCCAAGGAGCTTGAACCAAATATAGTATGCAGACACACTGAAATGTAAACATATTATGTTTCATACATCGATATACAGCACATTCATCCACATGGGGGGGATGAGTCCCAGTAGGTTTATGAATCAACGTGTTTCGCCCAAGGTAAGGGCTTCTTCAGGATCCACTTTTCAATATTTTTAAAGCTTACAACAAATGCCAAGGAGCGTAAACCAAATATAGTATGCAGACACACTGAAATGTACTCAGATCTATATAGACAATAATGTTGTGTATATCAATGATGAATCAAGGTAGCTGCTCTCAAAATACCGGCCATCAAATGAATGAAACAAAGAAGGACAAGAAATTAGGAAAGGGGAATATTTCCCATAAATCCCCAACTTATGGGGGATGGGGATTTTTGTGTGCCCCAGAAAAATAGAATTACTCAAAAATACACCATATAAAATCAATACATTTTATTCATACAAAACCTTAAAAACAGAAAAGGTATATATTTTCTAAAAACCATATTATGTTTCATACATTGATATACAGTACATTCATCCACATGGGGGATGAGTCCCAGAAGGTTTATAGATTGACATGTTTCACCCAAGGTAAGGGCTTCTTCAGGATCCACTTTTCAATATTTTTAAAGCTTACAACAAATGCCAAGGTGTGTAAACCAAATATAGTATGCAGACACACTGAAATGTACTCAGATCTAAATAGACAATAATGTTGTGTATATCAATGATGAATCAAGGTAGTTACTCTCAAATACCAGCCATAGAATGAATGAGACGAAAAGGGACAAGAGAAATCAGAGAAAACTAAAATCCCCATCTCCCATAAATTTTTTTTTTTTTTTTTTGCTAATTTTTTTTCCCCCAAGAAAGTGGAGTTACCCTTTAAAGGAAAATGTGTTACTTGGTATAACTCAGTATCCTGCTGTTACTGCAAACTTAAATCTGGCATTTGAACATACGTACTCTTCTCATTACAGGTTATGAGCATTCTAAGCAGTCCCAATGGAATGCCCCCCCAGAGCCAGTCGGATTTTTCCATCTCCCCTCTACATAGCGGTCTGGAGACCACCAATTCCCTGTCGGCGAGCTGCAGCCAGCGCAGCGATTCCATCAAGTCTGTGGACAGCCTCCCCACATCTCAGTCCTACTGCGCCCCGACTTACAGCACGACGGGATACAGCATGGACCCCGTGGCAAGCTACCAGTATGGACAATATGGACAATGTAAGTACTGATCCACAGTAGTATATCAGGGCTAAGAAAACCCCAGGAGGTAGGTTACTGGGGGTCACCTACAACACACCACGTATGCAACAATGTACTAAAAAGAATTGTTAGAATGTCCAATGGGAAGTAGACTATAATGGAGAGACTATTCCGGCATGGTGCATACTGTCACTCCTTAGCTGAGAGGTTGTTCACAAGACTTGGATTCAGTCGCATACATAATCACTACGAAAGGGTCCGATTCAAAATCCACAGCACCGCTCCAAACCTACACCCATAATGCCCATGGGCCATCCCGGCGCCGGTTCTTGTAGCCCTTAGACATGTGCTATTTGTTCCATTACAAATTCGTTTAACAAATTTCGACAAATATTTGGAAATTCGGAAATTATTTCAGATAATTCGTAACTTCGGATAAATTCATATTCGTTATCTTCACTAACAGCCAAATTTGAAAGGAAATTCCAATACCTATAATTTAATAGTTAGTTATTATCAGTTAGTCTTTTGAATTTTTGAAAAATCTGTAAGAATGTTCCTTACATTGGTGATCAGTGAGAAGAATGTTCCTTACATTGGTGATCAGTGAGAAGAATGTCCCTTACATTGGTGATCAGTGAGAAGAATGTTCCTTACATTGGTGATCAGTGAGAAGAATGTCCCTTACATTGGTGATCAGTGAGAAGAATGTTCTTTACATTGGTGATCAGTGAGAAGAATGTTCCTTACATTGGTGATCAGTGAGAAGAATGTCCCTTACATTGGTGATCAGTGAGAAGAATGTCCCTTACATTGGTGATCAGTGGGAAGAATGTTCCTTACATTGGTGATCAGTGAGAAGAATGTTCCTTACATTGGTGATCAGTGAGAAGAATGTTCCTTACATTGGTGATCAGTGAGAAGAATGTTCCTTACATTGGTGATCAGTGAGAAGAATGTTCCTTACATTGGTGATCAGTGGGAAGAATGTTCCTTACATTGGTGATCAGTGGGAAGAATGTTCCTTACATTGGTGATCAGTGAGAAGAATGTTCCTTACATTGGTGATCAGTGAGAAGAATGTTCCTTACATTGGTGATCAGTGAGAAGAATGTCCCTTACATTGGTGATCAGTGAGAAGAATATTCCTTACATTGGTGATCAGTGGGAAGAATGTTCCTTACATTGGTGATCAGTGAGAAGAATGTTCCTTACATTGGTGATCAGTGAGAAGAATGTTCCTTACATTGGTGATCAGTGAGAAGAATGTTCCTTACATTGGTGATCAGTGAGAAGAATGTTCCTTACATTGGTGATCAGTGGGAAGAATGTTCCTTACATTGGTGATCAGTGAGAAGAATGTTCCTTACATTGGTGATCAGTGAGAAGAATGTTCCTTACATTGGTGATCAGTGAGAAGAATGTTCCTTACATTGGTGATCAGTGAGAAGAATGTTCCTTACATTGGTGGTCAGTGGGAAGAATGTTCCTTACATTGGTGATCAGTGGGAAGAATGTTCCTTACATTGGTGATCAAATGCCAGCCCCCCCCCACACACACACACACTTTTCACATATTTATTTGTATCATTTATCATTTTCCTTCCACTTCACAATTATGTGACACTTTGTGTTGGTCTATCACATAAAATCACAATAAAATACATTTACGTTTTTGGTTGTAACATGACATGAAATGTGGGAAATTTCAAGGGGTGTGAATACTTTTTCTAGGCACTGTAGAGATACATGAGAGTAGGTGTGTAAATTGGGGCAGGCTGGTAGGGGCCCCAGTGCATACCTTGCCCGGGGCCCATAATGAAAACGGCCCTGACTGCGGGTGGGTTCCATGCCGTGTATCCATTACACAGGTGTGTTCTCTGTGCTGAGCTGTGATTTGCCATTACCAAATCCCTTCTCCTATCCAAATAGCCTACAGCCACTCCAACTCACAGTGTCACCGGCTCACCTCCATAACACCCAGCCAGTTCTTCAGCCTCAATGAGAAGCATGTGTTTCATGCCAGAGAGGGGTCCTATGCTCCTCAGCTGACCTTTCCCCCACCTCCAGCATGTTAGGGGCACACCTGCAATCAATAGTCACAATCCACGTCCACCTCGGGTGTTCTCCATCCACCCCTCTCAGCTCCACTCAATGCAGACAGAAGGGATGAGAAGTACATGGAGGATGTACAGAGACTGGGGAGTAGATTTCAGGAGCCTCTGCCAGCTATTGCAAGGCACTGAACCCATGTAGGGGGGTTACATTTCACTGCCAGTGACCACCAATGAGAGGGGGGCTTAAAGTCCACTGCCAGTGACCACCAATGAGAGGGGGGCTTAAATTCCACTGCCAGTGACCACCAATGAGAGGGGGGCTTATATTCCACTTCCAGTGACCACCAATGAGAGGGGGGCTTAAATTCCACTGCCAGTGACCACCAATGAGAGGGGGGCTTATATTCCACTGCCAGTGACCACCAATGAAAGGGGGTTAATAGTACTAACCCTAGTGTTGGGGGCTATTGCTGCATTCACTAACACCAATGCTGGGGGTTATAATTGCATTCACTGACACCAAAGCTGGGGGTTATTATTGGATCCACTGATACCATTGTTGGGGGTTATTATTGCATCTCTCACACCTCCCAACATTTTGAGATGGGAATGAGGGACACCTACCTGCAAGTGTATGTAGGCACAGGACACGCCTCCCCCCCCAACACACCCCCTTAAAGGAGAATTAACACAAAAAAAAAGGTTAAATCCACAAGGACTTTTTTTTACCATCACTATACCTTTATATTGGCTTTTAAAATGTACAAATGCAGCAATTTAGAATTTGGACGAAAGGTTTAGCACTGCAAAATACCTTTTGAAAGATAAAAAGTGCATTTTATATACAACCCTATAGATCAGAGCAAAATGAAGGATGAATGAGGGGGAAAGAGAGACAGAGGGACATTGCTCCAAATCAGGGACAGTCCCTCAAAATCAGGGACAGTTGGGAGCTATGCATCTCCTGACACTAGTGCTGGGGGTTATTACATCCACTGACACCAATGCTAGGCATTATATATTGCATGCACTGACACCAATGCTAGGCATTATATATTGCATGCACTGACACCAATGCTAGGCATTATATATTGCATGCACTGACACCAATGCTAGGCATTATATATTGCATGCACTAACACCAATGCTAGGCATTATATATTGCATGCACTGACACCAGTGCTGGGGGTTATTTTATTGTACTCCAACTTCCTTAATGCGCATTGCAATACGCTGCAAAAAAAAAAAAAAAAAAATGCAGCGGGACCAACATTTTTGTTGTTGTTGATGTGCGTAAATTTGCCGCTATTGTGTAGCCCTCTGGGGGCTGCACTTGAGACCCTCTATTGTTTTTAAGTTGACTACAGCGGCTGAACAGAACTACAAACCATTTACTGGCAGCGATTCCTCAGCTGACCAGATCCATGGACTGCGTCGGGTACTTGGCAGAGACGCTCTTCATTCTGATGCCCACATTGATGGGACACAGAAGCGTGAAGAGAACCGTAATGGATATGACAACTCTAATAAGAGTCTTGTCTGGACAAGTCCTCCCCCAGGACTGCCGGCGCTGACATGCCACTGGCGCCTCACATTTCTTTACTTATTGGCAGTAACTTCTATATCAGTATTAATTTAATTTGGGACATTAACAGAGGGAGGAAAAAAGCTTCTGTGTTCTATGGAACGCTCTGAGCCACTCTGCTGATGTGTGTGCATGTCGGTGACAACAGGCAACTATTATACATGTACTGTATGTCATCTACACCCTCCATGTACAGCCTTTATGTACATCCTCCATCTACAGCCTCCATGTACAGCCTCCATCTACAGCCTCCATCTACATCCTCCATGTACATCCTAAATCTACAGCCTCCATCTACAGCCTCCATCTACAGCCTCCATCTACATCCTCCATGTACAGCCTCCATCTACAGCCTCCATGTACAGCCTCCATATACATCCACCATCTACATCCTTCATCTACATCCTCCATGTACAGCACCACATACATCCTCCATACGCACAGCCAATAAAACACGCAGTTAAAGGATAAGTGAGTTGAAAAAAAAAAAAGCTAACGGTTACGTTTCTCATCATACTCAGTTAATTCAAGGCTGGCGGCCCTAGCAGGACAGTCCTAATGCATGGGCCCCAGGTGCATGGGGTCCTCATGATAGTTTTGCATTACATCATACTTGCCAACTGTCCCGGATTTGCTGGGACAGTCACATTTTTTCCTAAGCTGTCCCAGGAGGGCCTGTACTGAGCCCTCCTGATGTCAGTATTGTGCCCTTCTATCTCCCCCTGTACCGTGCCCTTCTGCATTCCCGCCTACTGTGCTCTGCCTCCCCCTCCCCTATTGTGCCCTTCTGCCTCCCCCCTACTGTGCCCTTCTGCCTTCCCCCCCTACTGTGCCCTTCTGCCTCCCCCCTACTGTGCCCTTCTGCCTCCCCCCCTACTGTGCCCTTCTGCCTCCCCCCTACTGTGCCCTTTTGCCTCCCCCCTACTGTGCCCTTCTGCCTCCCCCCCTACTGTGCCCTTCTGCCTCCCCCCTACTGTGCCCTTTTGCCTTCCCCCCTACTGTGCCCTTCTGCCTCCCCCCTACTGTGCCCTTCTGCCTCCCCCCCTACTGTGCCCTTCTGCCTCCCCCCTACTGTGCCCTTTTGCCTTCCCCCCTACTGTGCCCTTCTGCCTCCCCCCTACTGTGCCCTTCTGCCTCCCCCTCCCCTACTGTGCCCTTCTGCCTCCCCCCTACTGTGCCCTTCTGCCTCCCCCCCCTACTGTGCCCTTCTGCCTCCCCCCCCTACTGTGCCCTTCTGCCTCCCCCCTACTGTGCCCTTCTGCCTCCCCCCTACTGTGCCCTTCTGCCTCCCCCCTCCCCTACTGTGTCCTTCTGCCTCCATCCCTACTGTGCCCTTCTGCCTTCCCCCTACTGTGTCCTTCTGCCTCCCCCCTCCCCTACTGTACCCTTCTGCCTCCCCCACCCCCCCCTTCTCTTATTGTTTAAAATCGATTAAAAGTACTAATAAATATATGTTTAATCCTATCAACTATTTATACTTTAATTCTTGAGAGTAGGTGCGTAAATTGGGGCAAGCTGGTAGGGGCCCAGTTCATTACTTTGCCCAGTGGCCCATGATGCTATTAGGATGACCCTGGGCCCTAGAGTAATCATTTTTATACAGCAAATGCCTTCAGTGCAACTATAGAAGAATGAGTACAAAAAAAAAAAACTTGTATTGGTAGTTTACTTTTTCCTTGCTAATTTATTGTTGGATTTGTTTTTCAGCTGCTGTCGATTATTTGGCTAAAAACGTCAGCCTGTCCACACAGCGCCGCATGAAGCTCGGCGAACACTCGGCTGTCTTGGGCCTGTTACCTGTTGAGACCGGACAAGCGTACTGAAGGGTCCCCCCCTCCGCCCCCGATAGCGACCCGCGCCAGAGGGCTGTTTTTGTTTGCCTCCCACTAAACATACGTGCCCATTCACTGCCGTCATCCTCTGGGACTCTTCAATAAAGCCGATCCTACGCATTCAACCTTGCCATGCTCACAGCCAGAGACGCGCTGGCACCTGATCCTTGAAAGGCGCGGTGCCATGGTTTTTTTTTTTTTTCTTTGGTAGGAGCCAGCATGCGCAGAAGATTTATCAAACCACATTAAGCCTTTTCACCTAGCCGATGAAAACAGCAAGCGGTACAAACGCCGGTCGGGGATTGGCAGCGCAATTTGGGCTGTGAAATGGACAAAGTAACGCCACATCCAAATCTGCCATCGTGCCAAGCCTAGGAGGTGGAACATTTAATGGCAGATCTAGAGGAAAAAAAAAAAAAAAAGGCTTCGTTATATTTTAATTTGAACTGATAACCGGAAATTCATTCCATACTTTATGTTGTGTAATGTGCAACGTTCCCATCATCAGGAATTGTGGAGCAATGACTGACTAAATAATGACTTGGTGGAGTATATCCGAAAACGGGACCACGCTTAACTACCGGGACTTAGAATAATTTTCACAAACTTTATTTTAAAGGACAATTCTGTTAAGAAAAAAAAAAGTATGAATTGGAAGGATACCCAGATCGGACTGAAAATATTGTAGCCAAGATTAGATATTCAGAGATGACGGACAATAGAGGAGGCGCTCACTTTTCTCCATAAAAGGGCTGAAATGTCCCTAATAGCTACTTGAAATACTTAAACCATGTGTATGACTTACCTTCTACATGGAATTCTTTTAAGAAATATTGTAAAACAAAATGACTTATTTCTCAAGTTAAGCAAAAAAAATAATAATAATAATAATCCACATCACACCTATGCATTATCTAGAATACACTATATGGACAAAGGTTTATAGACACATGGCCATCACACCGACTTCATGGTCATCGTCAAAAGTATCAGGTGTTTCTAGTGAAGGGTTCTGTTAATGCTACAACATGCAGAGACATTTTGGGCAATTATGCCATTTTAACAGTTTGGTGAAGACCCTTTTCTGTTCCACCATGACTGTGCCCCCCCTCCCCCCCTCCCCCTGTGTAAAAAGCCAGCTTCCTAAGGACATGGTTTGACCAGTTTGGTGTGGAGGAACTTTAGTGTCCTGGCCTCAACCCTACTGAACACCTTTGGGATGAATTAGAATGCTGATTGTGAGCCAGGTCTTGTTTTTTGGTGCCCAATGTGGGGTCCAACGTGTAAGCCAGGGCTTTTTTTTTTTTTGGCGCCCAATGTGGGGCCCAACATGTGAGCAAGGTCCTCTCATCCAGCATTAGTACTTGACCTCACAAATGGGTACACATTTCCACAAACGCCTTTCAAAACCCTATGGAAAGCCTTCCCAAAAGAATGGAGCTTGTTATAGCCACATTAGGGAAAAAACTCCATATTAATGGCCATTGGTGGGACAGCAATTCAATATTGATGGCCATGGGGAGGGGCTCAATTTAATGACCATGGTTTTATAAGGGGATGACATACAGCCTACAGCTGTGGGGATTACTTGGAACCATCCAGCATCAGTACCTGGGGCATAAATTCCCATAGACACTCCAAAATCTTGTGAAAAGTCTTCCCAGTCCCAGAAGAGTGGAGGAAGTTATGGCCATAAAGGGTGTCCAAGTCTAAAAATACATGGTTTGACCAGTTGGGTGTGGAGGAACTCGAGTGTCCTGACCTCAACCGCACCTTTGGAATTAATTGGAATTCTGATTGTGAGCCCGGTGTTTTCATCCAACATTAGCACCAGACTTCACAAATGGGCACACATTCCTATAGACACCCTCCAAAATCTTAGGGAAAGCTTTCCCAGAAAAGTGGAGGATGTTATATCCACAAAGGGGGTCCAAATGCATAAAGATATGGTTTGACCAGTTGGGAGTGGAGGAACAGGAGTGTCCTGACCTCAACTTTACTGAACACCTTTGGGATGAGTTGGAACGCTGATGGTATCTTCAACATCAGTACCTGACTTCACAAATGGGCACAAACTCCCACGGACACTCCAAAATCTTGTGGAAAGTCCTTCCAGAAGAGTGGAGGATGTAATAGCAACAAAAGAGCACAACTTCATATTAATGGCCTTGGGAGGAAGGGAGCCACTCCATATTGGACATGCTTTCTGAATAGATGCCCAACACTCTGATACAGGTGTGATTGAAGGAGAAACTCAAGTGTCCTGCACAGAGACCTGACCTCAACCCTACTGAACACCTTTGGGATGAATTGGAACGCTAATGGTGAGGCAGGTCTTCTCACCAAGGTCTTCTCATCCAATTGGGCACAAATTCCCACAAACCCCCTCCAAAATCTTGGGGAAAGCTTTCCCAGAAAAGTAGAGGATGTAATAGCCACAAAGAGGCCCAAGTCAATAAAAACATGGATTGACCAGTTGGGTGTGGAGGAACACAAGTGTCTTGCCCTTATTTGTACTGAACACCTATAGGATGAATTGGAACGCCAATGGTGAGCCAGGTCTTCTCATCCAGTACCCAACCTCACAAACGGGTACAAATTCCCACAACCACCCTCCAAAATCTTATGGAAAGTTTTTCCATTACAGTGGAGGATGTTATAGAAGGGGGCAACACCAAAATAATGGCCATGGTTCTCAAATAGTATGTCCAACAAACTCATAGAGGTGTGATGGTCAGAAGTCCACAAACTTCTGGTCCTATAGCATATATACTGGGGGCCACTTCAAAGATAATTCTAGAAATGTTCCTAACGCATCTGCTCTTCTCATTTTCATCCTTTAATTTCTTCACATTCCACATTTAAGGCTTTGGGATATTTCCCTGTCGTTTCCAGAGATCTCTAAAACCTTTAGTGCTCCTCACAGGGCATTCCGTTGCAAAGCTCAAGACAAAAAATGAACCTTGTGGACCAAGATTACAATCCCAACATATCATTCCATAGAGACAGTCTTGAAGGGTCTACATAAAGGCCGGGACAACACAGCTTAGCCGGAAATGTATATAGCATAATCATTCCAATGTTGAAGCCCATTCAAAGTTTTCTGTGAATATTTTCACAATGAAATGTATAGTAATGTCGATGTATATGAATTATGTGAAGTCTTCAAAAAATTTATATATTATGTCCTGAGAGAAAAAAAAATATTGCTATAGGGGAATGGTGGTGATTATTAGGGGGGGTCTAAGGGCATGGGTCTTCTAAAGTTACAAGCGCTTCACATTTTGAAAATACCTAATTTACAATGGACTCCCATTGATCACATGCTATGGGGTTCGATTCTCTTCCACGCAGCTGTTTGGAGGATAAGAAGAGGAGAACCTTGTGAAGAAGAAGGAGACATTCTATGCCCAGGAGATGTCATCACTTAATGCACATACCGGACATTTGATTTTTTTTTTTTAATACATATATTTCTACAAAGTGGACATTTGTGGGATTCACGGCTCACAGACTACAGGGAGCATCTGAAAGGGGGGGGGGGTGCTTGCGGCATCCCTCTTATCTATGTATATGAAATGCTTTTAACCCCCAAATCTAATCCCACCAACCAGGTTCCCCTTTATCTAGCACTAGATAGCATTCCATTAAAAAAAAAAAAAAAAAAATTTGACTGTCACTTCTGTGTCTGACTCCCATGTCGCTCCAAGTGTGCGCGTAAGTGTGTACATATATATGTATATATATGTGCATACGTATATATAATCCCACTATAATTTATTCAACTATATTAAGTAGTAGAGTAGTTATGATAAACCTGTACTTGTTTTATCCTTGTCCCTGCTGAAAGACGTCTGCAGCCCGCGTAAGACCTCCATGGCAGCGGCGGGGTTGACTACCTGCGCCTGTGTATGTTTCTTTGTGTACCTCAGGCATTGCTGTTATGCATTAAAAGAGATGGAACCTTGACTGATCTCCTTGATTTCTGCCTGTCTTCACAACACGGTGTGCTGATTTCCTATTGTTCATATTCTATGTATTGATTCCTAGTTCTAGCAAACAGGAGAGAGAAACTCCAAAATCTGGAGTTGCCACCAGAATGGGAACAGGGGAAAAATCTTCCAGTCTTTGTGAAATAATCAGTTCTTACCTGTGGGTGGCGCTGGCTCCTGATACCACCATTGACACAAATGATTTTCCAGAATATTCTCCACTGGGGACCACAATCCCACTGACACCAATGACTTGGGGGGCTATTCTTTCCTAGGGGCTATTATCCTACTGATATCAATGATTTGGGGCTTATTTTTCCCATGAAGGCCACAATCCCAATGACACCAATTATTTGGGGGCTATTCTTCCCTGGAGCCACTATCCCACTGATATTAATGATTTGGAGGGCTAGTCTCCCCTGGCTGCCACTATCACACCGAAAAAAACACTGAATTCCATGGGGTCCAATTATCCCTTAGAAGCCAATGATTTGGGAGCTATTCTCCCGTGGAGGCCACAATCCCAATGAAACCCATAATTTTGGAGCTATTCTTCCCTGGGGAGGATTATTCCTCCCCAGGGCCACTATCCCACGGATACCAATGATTTGGAGGGCTAGTCTCCCCTGGTGGTTAATATCACACTGACTACTCTGAGTTGGGGATTCTTCCTTGAGGTCCACTATCCCATAGACCCCAATGGTTTGGGAGCTATTCTCCCATGGGGTCACTATCCCACTGACACAGATAATTTACAGAGCTATTTTCCCCTGGGGACCACTGTTTTACTGAAACCAAAGAACTGGGTTGATTTTCCTCCTGGGGGCCTGTATCCCACTGATGCCATTGATTTGGAGGGCTATTTTCCCCTGGGGACCACTTTCACACTGACACCAGTAAATTGAGGATTCTTCCTTTCAAGCTACTATCTCACAGATACCAATGATTTGATGGCTATTCTCCGAGGGAGGCCACAATCCCACTGACACCAATGACTTGGGCGCTATTCTCCCCTGGGGGCCACTATCCCAATGCTATCAATAATTTAGGGGCTATTCTCCCTGGGGACCCTTATCCCACTGACACCAATGAAGTAAGGGGCTACTCTCCCCTGGGGGCCATTATACCACTGACCCAATTAATTAAAGTGCTATTCTTCCCTAAACGACAAATAGCTATTCTCCCTTGGGGGCCAGTATCCCACTGACAGCATTGAATTAAAGAGCTATTCTCCCCAGAGGGCCAGTATCCCACTAAAACCAAACAGTTGGGGGCTATTCTCCCCTGGGGACCAATATCCTATGGGACACCAAATATTTGAGGGGTTACTTTCCATGGAGGGGCCTGTATCCCACTGACACCAATGAATTGAAGAGCTATTGTCCCACGGGGGCCCCTATCCCACTGACTCCAATGATTTGTAAAGCTATTCTTCCCTGGGGGGCACTATCCCACTGACACCAAAGGATTGGAGAGCCAATTACCACCAGGGGCCATTATCCCATAGACCCCAATGGTTTGGGAGCTACTCTCCCCGGGGGGCCACTATCCCACTGACACCAATGATTTGAAGAGTTATTCTCCCCTGGGGGACACTATCCCACTGACACCAAAGGATTGGAGAGTCAATTACCACCAGGGGCCATTATCCCATAGACCCCAATGGTTTGGGAGCTACTCTCCCCTGGGGGCCACTATCCCACTGACACCAATGAATTGAAGAGCTATTGTCCCACAGGGGCCCCTATCTCACTGACTCCAATGATTTGAAGAGCTATTCTCCCCTGGGGGACACTATCCCACTATCCCCATTTACCGCTAGGGGCCATTATCCCATAGACCCCGATGGTTTTGGAGCTACTCTCCCCTGGGGGCCACTATCCCACTGACACCAATGAGTTGAGGGGTTGTTCTCCCCTGGGGGGCTACTATCGCACCAACATCAAAGAACTTAGGGCTATTCAATGGAACACAGGTGGAGTTTTGACCATTTCTTCTCTATCCAAAAAAAAAATTGCTTTAGGTACACCTTAAAGTGTAACTCTGGGTACTTGCATTAACACAGCAGATTTTGGTTTTTCTGAGTCTATATGAAATAGTTTTATTATCGTTCATCCTGCCAGTAGATCCGCCATTTTCCAATTCCTGTAACAGGGTGACAACACGGTTCCTCCTGCAGTGGAATAATATGGCAGGGTGGTCATCTGGTGGGCAGGGTAAGTCCTAAGTGGGTGCTAAGTGAAAGACACACAGATGAAAGTCCACTGACACCGAACAATTCTTAGCAGATAGAACAGCAATGTTGTTGTTTTTTAGAAAAAAAAAAAAAGATTTAAATATGAATGAATAAAAAAATCTGGTATTACGCACCCCCCCCCCCAAACCCCCCCCCCCCCCCCCGATAGTGTATTATGGTTTGTCCAAACCCCTGTAACTGTCACTTTCGCTGGACAGGAAGTGAAAAAAATATATTTTCCGTTTTTTCGTCAGATTAGGTGACCCGTCAGAGTGTGTAACTGAAGTGACCTTTTTCGTCGCCGCCATCTTGCTACACCCCACACCCGCCCACAGTAAGAATACAGTGAGAAGGTGGCAAGCGGACATCTTGTTACACCCACTGGAGTTTTGCATCTCACACTTTTTTTTAAACAGTAAACTGAGTTTATATATAGTGAAATACAGTACTTAGAACTCCGTCTGAGTGTTTAGATGTTGAATTTTAAAAGCAGTGGTCTTCTGTCCGATTAGCAAACCTGTGGGATGAGCAGACTTGTCGCTGCTTTTAAAATTCAACATCTAAACAGTCAGACGGATTGGGGGTACATGGATGGAATAATGGTGCTGGGGGATATCAAGGGTGTATGGGGAAAAACAATGCTGAGAGGGGATCTGGGGTGTATAGAGGGTAGTAAGGCTTGGGGTATCTTGGGTGGCTATAGTGCTAGAGGTATCAGGGATGTAGAGAGGCCACAGTGTAGGGGTATCAGGGATGTAGTGGGGTCGCAATACAAGGGGTATCTTATGGTATATGGTAACAGTGCTGGGGGGATATCTAGGGTGTAGAGGGGTCAGAGTGCTGGGGGGGATATCTGTGGTGTAGAGGGGTCAGAGTACTGGGGTGATATCTGGGGTGTAGTGGGGTCAGAGTGCTGGGGTGATATCTGGGGTGTAGAGGGGTCAGGGTGTTGGGGGGATATCTGGGGTGTAGAGGGGTCAGGGTGCTGGGGGGATATCTGGGGTGTAGAGGGGTCAGGGTGCTGGGGGGATATCTGGGGTGTAGAGGGGTCAGGGTGCTGGGGGGGGGATATCTGGGGTGTAGAGGGGTCAGAGTGCTGGGGTGATATCTGGGGTGTAGAGGGGTCAGGGTGCTGGGGGGGATATCTGGGGTGTAGAGGGGTCAGAGTACTGGGGTGATATCTGGGGTGTAGAGGGGTCAGAGTGCTGGGGGGATATCTGGGGTGTAGAGGGGTCAGAGTGCTGGGGGGATATCTGGGGTGTAGAGGGGTCAGAGTGCTGGGGGGATATCTGGGATGTAGAGGGGTCAGAGTGCTGGGGGGATATCTGGGGTGTAGAGGGGTCAGAGTGCTGGGGGGATATCTGGGGTGTAGAGGGGTCAGAGTGCTGGGGGGATATCTGGGGTGTAGAGGGGTCAGAGTGCTGGGGGGATATCTGGGGTGTAGAGGGGTCAGAGTGCTGGGGGGATATCTGGGGTGTAGAGGGGTCAGAGTGCTGGGGGGATATCTGGGGTGTAGAGGGGTCAGAGTGTTGGAGGGATATCTGGGGTGTAGAGGGGTCAGAGTGCTGGGGGGATATCTGGGGTGTAGAGGGGTCAGAGTGCTGGGGGGATATCTGGGGTGTAGAGGGGTCAGAGTGTTGGAGGGATATCTGGGGTGTAGAGGGGTCAGAGTGCTGGGGGGATATCTGGGGTGTAGAGGGGTCAGAGTGCTGGGGGGATATCTGGGGTGTAGAGGGGTCAGGGTGTTGGGGGGGATATCTGGGGTATAGAGGGGTCAGAGTGCTGGGGGGATATCTGGGGTGTAGAGGGGTCAGAGTACTGGGGGGATATCTGGGGTGTAGAGGGGTCAGAGTGCTGGGGAGATATCTGGGGTGTAGAGGGGTCAGAGTGTTGGAGGGATATCTGGGGTGTAGAGGGGTCAGAGTACTGGGGGGATATCTGGGGTGTAGAGGGGTCAGAGTGCTGGGGGGATATCTGGGGTGTAGAGGGGTCAGAGTGTTGGAGGGATATCTGGGGTGTAGAGGGGTCAGAGTACTGGGGGGATATCTGGGGTGTAGAGGGGTCAGAGTGCTGGGGGGGATATCTGGGGTGTAGAGGGGTCAGAGTACTGGGGGGATATCTGGGGTGTAGAGGGGTCACGGTGCTGGGGAGATATCTGGGGTGTAGAGGGGTCAGAGTGCTGGGGGGATATCTGGGGTGTAGAGGGGTCAGCGTGCTGTGGGGGTATCTGGGGTGTAGAGGGGTCAGAGTGTTGGGGGATATCTGGGGTGTAGAGGGGTCAGGGTGTTGGGGGGGGTATCTGGGGTGTAGAGGGGTCAGAGTGCTGTGGGGGTATCTGGTGTGTAGAGGGGCCAGAGTGCTGGGGGGGTATCTGGGATGTAGAGGGGTCAGAGTGTTGGGGGGGATATCTGGGGTGTAGAGGGGTCAGAGTGCTGTGGGGGTATCTGGGGTGTAGAGGGGTCAGAGTGTTGGGGGATATCTGGGGTGTAGAGGGGTCAGGGTGTTGGGGGGGGTATCTGGGGTGTAGAGGGGTCAGAGTGCTGGGGGGATATCTGGGGTGTAGAGGGGTCAGGGTGCTGGGGGGATATCTGGGGTGTAGAGGGGTCAGAGTGCTGTGGGGGTATCTGGGGTGTAGAGGGGTCAGAGTGTTGGGGGGGATATCTGGGGTGTAGAGGGGTCAGAGTGCTGTGGGGGTATCTGGGGTGTAGAGGGGTCAGAGTGTTGGGGGGATATCTGGGGTGTAGAGGGGTCAGAGTGTTGGGAGATATCTGGGGTGTAAAGGGGTCAGAGTGCTGGGGGGGTATCTGGGGTGTAGAGGGGTCAGAGTGCTGGGGGGATATCTGGGGTGTAGAGGGGTCAGAGTGTTGGGGGGGTATCTGGGGTGTAGAGGGGTCAGAGTGCTGGGGGGATATCTGGGGTGTAGAGGGGTCAGAGTGCTAGGGGGGGGTATCTGGGGTGTAGAGGGGTCAGGGTGTTGGGGGGGGTATCTGGGGTGTAGAGGGGTCAGGGTGTTGGGGGGGTATCTGGGGTGTAGAGGGATCAGGGTGTTGGGGGGGATATCTGGGGTGTAGAGGGATCAGAGTGCTGGGGTGATATCTGGGATGTAGAGGGGTCAGAGTGTTGGGGGGATATCTGGGGTGTAGAGGGGTCAGAGTACTGGGGTGATATCTGGGGTGTAGAGGGGTCAGAGTGCTGGGGGGATATCTGGGGTGTAGAGGGGTCAGAGTGCTGGGGGGATATCTGGGGTGTAGAGGGGTCAGAGTGCTGGGGGGATATCTGGGATGTAGAGGGGTCAGAGTGCTGGGGGGATATCTGGGGTGTAGAGGGGTCAGAGTGCTGGGGGGATATCTGGGGTGTAGAGGGGTCAGAGTGCTGGGGGGATATCTGGGGTGTAGAGGGGTCAGAGTGCTGGGGGGATATCTGGGGTGTAGAGGGGTCAGAGTGCTGGGGGGATATCTGGGGTGTAGAGGGGTCAGAGTGCTGGGGGGATATCTGGGGTGTAGAGGGGTCAGAGTGTTGGAGGGATATCTGGGGTGTAGAGGGGTCAGAGTGCTGGGGGGATATCTGGGGTGTAGAGGGGTCAGAGTGCTGGGGGGATATCTGGGGTGTAGAGGGGTCAGAGTGTTGGAGGGATATCTGGGGTGTAGAGGGGTCAGAGTGCTGGGGGGATATCTGGGGTGTAGAGGGGTCAGAGTGCTGGGGGGATATCTGGGGTGTAGAGGGGTCAGGGTGTTGGGGGGGATATCTGGGGTATAGAGGGGTCAGAGTGCTGGGGGGATATCTGGGGTGTAGAGGGGTCAGAGTACTGGGGGGATATCTGGGGTGTAGAGGGGTCAGAGTGCTGGGGAGATATCTGGGGTGTAGAGGGGTCAGAGTGTTGGAGGGATATCTGGGGTGTAGAGGGGTCAGAGTACTGGGGGGATATCTGGGGTGTAGAGGGGTCAGAGTGCTGGGGGGATATCTGGGGTGTAGAGGGGTCAGAGTGTTGGAGGGATATCTGGGGTGTAGAGGGGTCAGAGTACTGGGGGGATATCTGGGGTGTAGAGGGGTCAGAGTGCTGGGGGGGATATCTGGGGTGTAGAGGGGTCAGAGTACTGGGGGGATATCTGGGGTGTAGAGGGGTCACGGTGCTGGGGAGATATCTGGGGTGTAGAGGGGTCAGAGTGCTGGGGGGATATCTGGGGTGTAGAGGGGTCAGCGTGCTGTGGGGGTATCTGGGGTGTAGAGGGGTCAGAGTGTTGGGGGATATCTGGGGTGTAGAGGGGTCAGGGTGTTGGGGGGGGTATCTGGGGTGTAGAGGGGTCAGAGTGCTGTGGGGGTATCTGGTGTGTAGAGGGGCCAGAGTGCTGGGGGGGTATCTGGGATGTAGAGGGGTCAGAGTGTTGGGGGGGATATCTGGGGTGTAGAGGGGTCAGAGTGCTGTGGGGGTATCTGGGGTGTAGAGGGGTCAGAGTGTTGGGGGATATCTGGGGTGTAGAGGGGTCAGGGTGTTGGGGGGGGTATCTGGGGTGTAGAGGGGTCAGAGTGCTGGGGGGATATCTGGGGTGTAGAGGGGTCAGGGTGCTGGGGGGATATCTGGGGTGTAGAGGGGTCAGAGTGCTGTGGGGGTATCTGGGGTGTAGAGGGGTCAGAGTGTTGGGGGGGATATCTGGGGTGTAGAGGGGTCAGAGTGCTGTGGGGGTATCTGGGGTGTAGAGGGGTCAGAGTGTTGGGGGGATATCTGGGGTGTAGAGGGGTCAGAGTGTTGGGAGATATCTGGGGTGTAAAGGGGTCAGAGTGCTGGGGGGGTATCTGGGGTGTAGAGGGGTCAGAGTGCTGGGGGGATATCTGGGGTGTAGAGGGGTCAGAGTGTTGGGGGGGTATCTGGGGTGTAGAGGGGTCAGAGTGCTGGGGGGATATCTGGGGTGTAGAGGGGTCAGAGTGCTAGGGGGGGGTATCTGGGGTGTAGAGGGGTCAGGGTGTTGGGGGGGGTATCTGGGGTGTAGAGGGGTCAGGGTGTTGGGGGGGTATCTGGGGTGTAGAGGGATCAGGGTGTTGGGGGGGATATCTGGGGTGTAGAGGGGTCAGAGTGCTGGGGGGATATCTGGGGTGTAGAGGGGTCAGGGTGTTGGGGGGGTATCTGGGGTGTAGAGGGGTCAGGGTGTTGGGGGGGTATCTGGGGTGTAGAGGGGTCAGGGTGTTGGGGGGGATATCTGGGGTGTATTTTGTTTCTTTGCTGTACAGAATGAGTACCCAAAAAGGGGAAGCTCGGCTTGTCTGCCTCCCACCTAATTGATGTCTGTTTACCTGCCCTGTCTCCATTGTAGGGGCCCCAGAGTATTACTTTGCCCAGGGGCCCATGATGCTATTAAGATGGCCCTGATTCCCATAAAAGAAAATTGTATCCAATCAGAGATGACACAATCATGTACATCCCGGTGTCTGTGCAGTTCTCGTTCACAAATGTCTGACACGGATCAGCCCCTGCTGCAGCCTTTCACCTTCTGACTTGTTACAAAGTTACAATGTACAGTCTGATCACTGGGGGCGGGGGGACTGAGGAAATGCCTTCTTTTGCCTGCAGCAGACTGATGACATCATCTCAGCCTGGTCAGAGTCACTGACTGGAGCTCTAGGTCAGCTTTGTAATGATAAAATGGAGATTTTTTTTTTTCAGGTTAAACAAAATTCAGCAAAAAAAAAAATTAGATTATATATATATATATATATATATATCTATCATATATAATTTGCTACACAAGCCATATTATAATTTACAGCAGTAATAGTGGAGTTTGGCTTCAATGTGTTAGTGTATTTAAATCTGCTAGTCCATCTAACACCCCCCCCCCCCCAGACTGACAATGCTGCTGTCCAGAGGTGCCCCCTGTGCTCCTTCATCCAGAGTGGGAGGGGGCGCTCTACTACAGATCACCAGGTGAAAACAGAGAGGGAAAAGGCTAAGAAAACGAATGCAGCCGCCACATCTAATGATTGGCATTGACAGTTCGGGTTCAATACCCTTTAATGTTATTAAAAATGACTTTTCCTTTTTTAAGCTGTAATTTTCTGGTAACTGCAATACGACCACCTGATGGCGCTGTACACAGACGCTATACAGAACCCCGCCCCCTGCTTGTGTGATTGGCTCACTGCTTTTCCCAGAAGTCTGCACTCCATTCACACGGGCTGTCTGATCCGGTCCGCCTGATTGGATCCTGCATTTTTCTCCATGGAGCGGCGGATGTCAGTGGACAAATGTCTGCCGTCACCCGCCGCCATCTGATCCGCCAAAACCAGATGGATGGTGGTCTTATTTTCGGATCGGATAGGTGGTCCGTTTCCATCCAATTTCCCCGTAGAGGAGGGGCGGGGCTGTGTACTCTGTACAGCGGAGGGGACACGGACCTCTCATCTGCCTACTCACCGGAGCCATCCGCTACGTGGGAGAGCTCGTGTGAAAGGGAACTTAGATACACGTCAGATTTTAGGCATCTCCTGCAACAGACATTTCATTTTCCCGGCACCAATATGGCAGCACACATGTGTGTAATATATACAGTATCTGACAAAAGTAAGTACACCCCTCAGTGACATTTGTGTAAATCTTTTCTTCTATCTTTTCATGTGACAACACTGAAGAAATGACACTTGTCTACAATGTAAAGTAGTGAGTGTACAGCTTGTATAACAGTGTAAATTTACTGTCCCCTCAAAATAACTCAACACACAGCCATTAATGTCTAAACCGCTGGCAACAAAAGTCAGTACACCCCTAAGTGAAAATGTCCAGATTGGGCCCAAAGTGACAATATTTTGTGTGGCCTCCATTATTTTCCAGCACTGCCTTAACCCTCTTGGACATGGAGGTCACCAGAGCTTCACAGGTTGTCACTGGAGTCCTCTTCCCCTCCTCCATGATGACATCACAGAGCTGGTGGATGTTAGAGACCTTGCGCTCCTCCACCTTCCGTTTGAGGATGTCCCACAGATGATCAATAGGGTTTAGGTCTGGAGACATGCTTGGCCAGTCCATCACCTTTACCCTCAGCTTCTTTAGCAAGGCAGTGGTGGTCTTGGAGGTGTGTTTGGGGTGGTTATCATGTTGGAATACTGCCCTGCGGTGTGTGCGGTGTATGGTCTGAGCACTGACAGGCTGACCCCCCACCCCTACAACCTCTGCAGCAATGCTGGCAGCACTCATACCTCTATTTCCCAAAGACAACCTCTGGATATGACGCTGAGCACGTGACCTCAACTTCTTTGGTGGACCATGGCGAGGCCTGTTCTGAGTGGAACCTGTCCTGTTATACCGCTGTATGGTCTTGGCCACCGTGCTGCAGCTCAGTTTCAGGGTCTTGGCAATCTTCTTATAGCCTAGGCCATCTTTATGTAGAGCAACAATTCTTTTTTTCAGATCCTCAGAGAGTTCTTTGCCATGAGGTGCCATGTTGTACTTCCAGTGACCAGTATGAGAGAGTGAGAGCGATAACACCAAATTTAACACACCTGCTCCCCATTCACACCTGAGACCTTGTAACACTAACGAGTCACATGACACCGGGGAGGGAAAATGGCTAATTGGGCCCAACTTGGACATTTTCACTTAGGGGTGTGCTGACTTTTGTTGCCAGCGGTTTAGACATTAATGGCTGTGTGTTGAGTTATTTTGAGGGGACAGTAAATTTACACTGTTTTACAAGCTGTACACTCACTACTTTACATTGTAGACAAGTGTCATTTCTTCAGTGTTGTCACATGAAAAGATAGAAGAAAAGATTTACACAAATGTGAGGGGTGTACTTACTTTTGTGAGATACTGTGTGTGCTAGTAAATATATATATATATATATATATATATATATATATATATATATATATATATATATATATACTACCACATATATACTACCATATATATATATATATATATATATATATATATATATATATATATATATATATATATATATATGTGTGTGTGGTTGTAGTATATTTGGTAGTATATATGTGGTAGTATATATATATGTGTGTGGTGGTAGTATATATATGGTAGTATATATATGTGGTAGGTAGTAGTATATATGTGTGTGGTGGTAGTATATATGTGGTAGGTAGTAGTATATATGTGGTAGGTAGTAGTATATATATGGTAGTATATATGTGGTAGGTAGTAGTATATATATGGTAGTATATATGTGGTAGGTAGTAGTATATATATGGTAGTACGCTGCTGAGCAAAATGACGGGAAGTATTTGATCCAATTTTCAGTTTTTGCTCCTAAAGAGTTAATCTCTTCTAAAGGGATTTGGAGCTGCAATTTTCCTCCTCAGAACCCTGCAGGTGCAGCACCTGATTGGTAACGAGGATCACTCCCATTGCCATCACTCTGCACATCCAAACACACAGATCTTCCTTCACCAATACACAAGGTAGGGATCTGCGCCAAAGTTTGTTATAATCCCTGCAATGTACAGAGATGGGAGGGGGGGTTACTCTATAAATGATATCTGATTGGTTGGCTTGTATTATTGTTTTGCACTTGCAGTGTCAATGTATCCAATGATTTTCCTCTGCTAGTGCCGGATATTTGGGTTGATTTGTTATTACCCAGTATATATTATTTCTGAAGTATACATTTTATTGAATGTGAAGCCTGGCCTCATTCTCTGAGCTCCCCTCCCCCGCTATTATTTTATTTTGTACTTCATTTGTTCTGATGTTTCTGGTTGGTCATGTGACACGCCGGGTTTGTTCCTCTTTGGTGGCCTCCCAGCAGGGGGCGCTCCCGGATGATCCAGAGAGTGGCGTGATGACATCATAGCCACTATTCGCATCATCGCACTGTGAGTGCAGGGAGCCGTGTGAAGGGCGCGGTCACACTGGTGCGTTTTATGAAAACGCATATCGCATGTTTAGTGTTTAACCCCTTCAGTACCGGACACTGTCACCCCCCCCCTTCCTGCCCAGGGCAATATTCAGCTTTCAGCGCTGTCACCCTTTCAATGACAATTGCGCGGTCATGTGACACTGTACACATATGACATTATTGTAATATTTTGTTCATACAAATAAAGCTTTTTTTTCGTGGTATTTAATCACCACTGGAGGTTTGATTTTTTTTTTTTTGCTAAATAAATGAAAAAATACTGAAATTCTTTGAAAACATTTTTTTTTGTCCAAAGCCAACATGGCAGCATACATGGGATATAGCTCCGCCCCTATGTCACATGTACGCTGCCATGGATTGGCGTTAGGAAAGGAAAATTATGGTCAATATTTGATACAATTTTCTGTTTATCTTGATGCCAATATGGCAGCATATATGTGATGTACATGTGACATAGGGGCGGAGCTATATTCCATGTATGCTGCCATGTTGGCATCAGGAAAGGAAAAGTTACAGTAAATATTTTATACAATTGTCCGTTTTCTCTTTGCAAAAAAATGGGGGGGGGGGGGGGATCATATGACGTCCACCCAGAACAGAGTCATTCTACTATATTTTTTCCATTCTTCCTTTTTTATTAATTTTTTATTTATTTAACACTTTTATTTTTTTTTTTTTTTTTTTTTTTTTTTTTTTTTTTTTTTTTTTTTTGCGTCTGCATACTGTGACTAGAGCAATACACGCTGTATTGCTCTAGTCACAGTATGCAAACGCATACAATAAATTAAAAAAATAAATAAATTACATAAAAAAGGAAGAATGGGGAAAAAAAATAAACCAAAAATAAACCATAGTAACATTGGACTACTCTAGAAAGGGATCGGGATTTTTTTTTATTATACACACTATGATTGCTTATACCAGTGAATTTCACGCTTATAAATAATCGTTTTTCTGAATGAAATCCACTCATTCAGTGTTTTGTGTTTTTTTTTTTTTTTTTTTTTTTTTTCATTGTGGTTAGCTGTGATTGGCCCTGTCTGTACCGTGTGATCACGGTGACCAATCACAAAGATCCACACAATAATACCCGATGAATGGCAGCCATCCATTGTGCACAATTGTCACGTGATTCGCTGTGATTGGTCACCGTGATCACATGGTACGGTCAGCAGGACGGTACACGGATCTGTCATTGGTGGACACAGCGGGTGTCAGATCGCGCGGCCCCCCGTGACACGTGTTTTGGGGGGACATCACATGACGTCCACCCAGAACTAGAGTCCTTCTACTACAGGCCGGGAGGGAAGCGTTTGATGTCTTGTCTTTTAAAATTCAGCGCAATGAACATACATTTTCCATGCGTTTTTTCATCCCTGTTCACCTGGGGAAAAGATTGACATGTGAATCATGCGGTGCGTTTCCATCGATTATAACAGGAGATGCGTTTTTCAAACAGGGCATCAAAGATGCAGCAAGCAGGATATTTTTAAAAACGCAGCGCTTAAAAAAAAAACGCAGTGAAGAGTTGCGAAAAGAATTTTAATGGAAGTATTTTTCATGTGATTTTGTTGTGCTGAACAGGTGCAAAACGCAGCAGTGTGCGAAGGGCCTGACCTGAGCCGTGACACCCTGAGCCGTGACACCCTGAGCCGTGACACCCTGAGCCGTGACACCCTGGGCCGTGACACCCTGAGCCGTGACACCCTGGGCCGTGACACCCTGAGCCGTGACACCCTGAGCCGTGACACCCTGAGCCGTGACACCCTGGGCCGTGACACCCTGGGCCGTGACACCCTGAGCCGTGACACCCTGAGCCGTGACACCCTGAGCCGTGACACCCTGGGCCGTGACACCCTGAGCCGTGACACCCTGTACTCGCCATCTGTCCTCATTCTTCCCCCATAGTCCTTCATCAGGAAGACTGAGGACATCTTGTGGCGGGGAAGGGGTACTGCAGGGGACGGCTCCGGATTGAAGAGTTTTGCAGCCACAGATGTTGTATTTATCAATAGGAATCAAAAAATCAAAAAAAGTCAGCAAACTTGACCTGCAGTTTTAGATCCCCCCCCCCCCCCGGCCTCCTATTCAGTCTTGCCCAGGTGTAAACCTCCCCCCCCTTCCTCCTCCCCCCCTTGGACTGAAACGGCTTCCTCCGATTTCACTGCACACTGTGAGCTTCTCGCCATGTGCATTAGAAGCTGCAGCAAGTCAGATAGAAGCCCCGCCCTCATTTCCTGACTGGAGGAAGTCCAGCATCATCTAGCTCTTTCCTCCCCAGCCTGAATGTCCCTGGCCCCGCCCCCTTTCATTTATAGATTTCTGACGATCCCTGGCCCCGCCCCTTTTATATTCTTTCTATCTGGGAGGCTGAGCACCATACGTGGGCGTTACCTAGGGCAGTCAGCATGCAAATACTTCCTGGCTGGGAACACCCATTCCTCAACACTGAACCCCCCCCCAATAAAGGCATTTTGGTATTTGGATAACACCTCCCAGGAGCCCCGCCCACTACTTGCATCAGGACAGAGGTCTCTGAAGAGGAGGACTGGGATGTTTTCAGGAAGCTTTGTACAGCCCGCTGCTGCCCCTCCCACCAGCCACGATCTGTCTATATTGCATAGAGAAGCACAGAGACCCAGAGATGACATCACTCAGAGCGTAGACTAAGGCCCCTCCCACCAGCCATGATCTGCCTGCATTGTGTAGAGAAGAGGGAGTCCCAGTGATGACATCACTCAGAGCGTAGACTAAGGCTCCTCCACCAGCCATGATCTGCCTGCATTGCATAGAGAAGAGAGAGACCCAGTGATGACATCACTCAGAGCGTAGACTAAGGCCCCTCCCACCAGCCATGATCTGCCTGCATTGCATAGAGAAGAGAGAGACCCAGTGATGACATCACTCAGAGCGTAGACTAAGGCCCCTCCCACCAGCCATGATCTGCCTGCATTGCATAGAGAAGAGAGAGACCCAGTGATGACATCACTCAGAGCATAGACTAAGGCCCTCCACCAGCCATGATCTGCCTGCATTGTATAGAGAAGAGAGAGACCCAGTGATGACATCACTCAGAGCGTAGACTAAGGCCCCTCCCACCAGCCATGATCTGCCTGCATTGTATAGAGAAGAGAGAGACCCAGTGATGACATCACTCAGAGCATAGACTAAGGCCCCTCCCACCAGCCATGATCTGCCTGCATTGTATAGAGAAGAGGGCGTCCCAGTGATGACATCACTGTCATAGCTCCCCACTGTCCCTGATTTCGAGGGACTGTCCCTCTGTCCTCATTTGTCCCTCATGTTGCGCTGATCTCTATACTTGTCAATAAAATGCACTTTTCAAAAGTGTTTTCCAGAGCTAAACATTTCAACCAAATTCTAAATCTGCAGCATTTGTACATTTTAAAAGCCTATTAGTGGTAAATAAAAGTCCTTGTGGATTTAATTAACCTTTTTTTGGTTAATTCTCCTTTAAGGGGGTGCGGCAGGGGGGCGTGTCCTATGCCTACATGTTAGTAGATGTCCCTTATTCCCATCTCACAATGTTGGGCGGTGTGTATAAAAGAAGGATTATAATGAAAAGCGGTTTTATTATCAGAATGTCATTGGAATGTTGATGAGATGAGGAAGCAGGAAAATCAGAAGATAAACGGATTAAACTTCAGCGTTTAGATGACGGCTGCATTCTGATTGGCTGTTATAGTAAATAATGAGACTTTTTTATTATATCTTGTATTAATTTGTTACATATTGATGTTCTCATCCTTCTGATTGCCCCAGGATGATCCTTAACCCCTCCCCCCCCCCCCCCCCGTCCTCTCTGGATATGTTCTGCTTTAGGCGGCATTTACACCTGATTGTTGCATTTTCGTGCGTTTTGGCGGCATTTTTTTTTTTTTTTTTGCTGTATTTTGAGCTTCTTTGTGTGACCCGATAGAGAACAGCGGGGGCTCCATTCACAAAGCTGTATTTTTTCTTCTTTAAGATTTTCGGTAAAATATCTCGCAGCCTTTTTTCAAAAGTTTTTGGGCCATTCGCTAACAGCTGAATTTAAAGAGGAACTGCGGTCCGCTCGCATCATTTGTAATAAAAACATCTTTGCCATTGTGAAGCTTCCCTCCAAACCACTTTGCATATTATTTTATATATACTGGGATTCTGTACTTGCCAAATATGCTGCAGAAATCTCCCTCCGCTGAGTCCAGCTGCGGACATTTTAACTGTGGGCAGCTGCCTGTTCACTTCCTGGATTTACACAGAGGCACACCTCCAGCTCTGCAGATCTCATTGGCCCTCTTATGACTCGCCCCGCCCCCCTTCCTGGCAAACTCTTACGAGAGTGAGAGACAGCTGTGCACGATTTCAAAAGCCTAGGCTAACGACCAGACAAGAAACAGGAAGTGGGCTGTATAAGGGATTTTGGGGCATCCCCTGCAACAACAATGTCATTTCTGGTGAGATACCCCCAAAGGCAAAATCGCGTCTGAAGAGATGCAGACCCTGCCACTTTCCTCATTTTGAGCCCTGCAGGTGCGGCAGCTGATTGATAATTATAAAGTCCCTCACATTCACTTTGCACACGGACACAGAGAAACAAACAGCTATTTCTTCAGAATAACAAAAAGGTCGGAATCTGCAAGAAAGTTTGATAAAAATCCCTGCAATGTACAGAGATCTCCCAGAGGGGAGGGGTTTAGTTTTCTCAAAAAATGTGGATTTAGCCTAGGTTTCCACTATTGCGACCTGAAAGTCGTGCGATTTTTGTTTTGTGCCGCGATTTTGCCGTGACTTGAAGCAATGCCTGTGTATTCTTGTTGTCTACGGACCTCAAGTCGCAACAAAGTGGGACCAACCTAGCGCAAGGACTATTTTTTTAAGTCGCATAGATATGAGCGGTACTCATTGGAAATCATGGGGGGGGGGGCACGACTTGTCATGCGACTTTGCAGTCCCAAGTCGCATGAGAAGTCCCACTAGTGGAAACGTAGCCTTACTCTTTAATAACTTTGTGTATTACTTTTAGTAACTTTGTTTTACATTCAATTACTTTGTATTCTCAAAAAGTCAAGCGCTAAAAATGACAATAAAAACAAATTATACATAAAATGACAATAAATATTCCTATGAATAAATAAAGTGAAAAAAAGAAAAGTCCAAATGAATGTGCAATTAACAAAAACAATCCCAAACGGTGCAAATATCGCTGATTAAAAACGATAGATGCCACAGTATTGGTTATAGTTACAGACACAGTCGGATCGCTTGTGACGTCATCACGCACCCCAGAACCAGAAAGTTGTTGGTTTGATTCCCGGGACCGGCTTTTGCACTGATGAGTGCTTGTCATATCTTATCCTTCATGAGTAACTAGAGGTTTACTTTAATAACTAAAAACAATAGACGCCACAGTGTTGGTTATAGTTTGCAGACACAGTCGGATCGCTTGTGACGTCATCGCGCACCCCAGAACAAGGAAGTTGTTGGTTTGATTCCTGGAACTGGCTTTTGTACTGATGATCGCTTGTCATATCTTATCCTTTGTGAGCAACTAGAGGTTTATTCCAATAATTAAAAACGATAGATACCCA
This sequence comes from Aquarana catesbeiana, assembly GCF_042186555.1. Taxonomy (NCBI): domain Eukaryota; kingdom Metazoa; phylum Chordata; class Amphibia; order Anura; family Ranidae; genus Aquarana; species Aquarana catesbeiana. Next base: position 4,807,917 of record NC_133333.1, on the reverse strand, counting down.
AGTGTTGGTTATAGTTACAGACACAGTCGGATCGCTTGTGACGTCATCACGCACCCCAGAACAAGGAAGTTGTTGGTTTGTTTCCCAGGACTGGCTTTTTTACTGATGAGCGCTTGTCATATCTTATCCTTTGTGAGCAATTCGAGTTTTATTTTAATAAAATGTTTTAATGCAGTTTCACACTATTTGGCTTCCTTGGCCTTTTTTCTTCATTATGATTCCATAATGTTTGTCCACGGATGTCACATTTATGAGGTTGCAGCGGAATCCAGTGGAGGTTTCTAATCCTGAGCAGACCGGTCCGATACACAAACGCATTCGACTCTTTTTACCCTAAAAAATTCCACTTGCTTTGGTAAAAGGTGACCGCAGCACAATGAGGTGTCGGTGTCTGCAACTATAACCAGTACTGTGGCATCTATCGTTTTTAATTATTGAAATAAACCTCTAATTACTCCCCAAGGATAATACATGACAAGCGCTCCTCAGTACAAAAGCCAGTCCCGGAAATCAAAACCAATACCTTCCTGGTTCTGGGGTGCGTGATGACGTCACGAGCGATCCGACGGGGTCTGCAACTATAACAAATACTGTGGCATCTATTGTTTTTAATTATAAAAAATATACCTCTAATTACTCACAAAGGATAAGATATGACAAGCACTAATCAGTACAAAAGCCAGTCCCAGGAATCAAACCAATAACGTCCTGGTTCTGGGGTGCGTGGTGACGTCACAAGCAATCCGATGGTGTCTGCAATCATAAGCAATACTGTGGCGTCTATCAATTTTAATTATTGAAATAAACCTATAATTATTTGCAAAGGATAAGATATGACAAGTGCTCATCCGTACAAAAGCCGGTCCTGGGAATTAAGCCAACAACTTCCTGGTTCTGGGGTGCGTGATGACGTCACGAGCGATCCGATGGTGTTTGAGACTATAACCAATACTCTGGCATCTGTTGTTTTTTTTAATCAGTGATTTTTGCACCGTTTGGGACTGTTTATGTCACTTGAAAATTTGGACTTTCCTTTTTTCACTTTATTTATATGAATATTTATTGTCGTTTGATGTATATTTGTTTTCATTGTCATTTTTAGCGTGGCACTTTTTGAGAATTCTATTGTTTTACACCAGTTGTATTGATGGTTGTGCCAGCAGCGCAATTTCATTGTTTACACTTTAATTACTTTGTATTACATTCATTAACTTTATATTTTATTCAGTTACTTTGTATTACATTTAATAACTTTGTATATTGATTTTTCTTTTGTTTTACATTCATTAACTTTATATTTTGTTTGGTTACTTTGTCTTTCATTCAATAACTTTATAAAATATAAAGTTAATGAATGTAATTCAAAGTAAAACTAATATATAAAGTTAATAAATGTAATACAAAGTAAATAACTAAAATATAAAGTTAATTTTTACTTTGAATTACATTCATTAACTTTATATTTTTAGTTATTTATTTTGTACTACATTTATTAACTTAATACAAAGTAAAAACTAAATATAAGGTTAATAAATGTAATTCAAAGTAAAAATTAACTTTATATTTTAGTTATTTACTTTGTATTACATTTATTAACTTTATATTTTATCCAGTTACTTGTATTACATTCATTAACTTTACATTTTATTCACTAACTAATATATAAAGTTAATAAATGTAATACAAAGTAAATAACTAAAAATAACTTTATATTTTATTCGGTTACTTTTGTCTTTCATTCAATAACTTTATATTTTATTTGTTTACTTTTGTATTACATTTTAAACTCTTTGCCCTGATGACATAAAAGCCTTCAAACACTACATGAGAATTAACGAAGCGTTTGGTAAAATAGATGATAGAGGTGATGTCTGTGACACCCTCACATGGTAAGACCGAGCGGGGAAACTTTTTACCAACAGATCTCAAGCGCTACAAAGTGTCTTTTCATATTCAATCGTCCCACATTGGCGCCTTTTTATAAGAAGGAATTGGCCTTTCAGATTACATGAGCTGTGTCGATTTAATCGCGCCCATCAGTCACCATCCTAATTGTCACCAGATGATGAAGCTAGGGGAAGAAAAAATGAAAAACTAAAGACGACAAAGCGTTCGGGGGGGGGGGGGGGGGGGGGGGGCGTGGGCAGCAAATGTGATTTTTTACAGATAGGAGAAATAATTCTGATAAATCTCCGGGCTTTTGGCGACAAGCGTTTCTCAATCGCCGTTTTTTGTTTTGTTTTTTTTTTTTATTCATTCTCTTTGCTTCTTTTCTCTTTTTTTTTTTTTTTTTTTTTTTTTTATTAATATGTTTCTCCCTTTAGCCCATTTTATCTCGCCGTGCGGATAGAGGAGGGAAAGTTTAATCTCTGGACAGTTTTTCTTTTCTTTTTTAATGTGTTTTTCTCCGGGAGGTGGGGGGGCAAGGCGAGCCACGTATCTGCTTCGCTTGTGTATTTTAAAGGCAGCGGACAAAAATCAAAATATTTGAAAATGTATTTCATGGTAATTATGATAGATTTTATGGCTGGGTGGCAGTACTCAAAGGCAGACTGAATGCCTTAATTTGTATAGAAATTGTAATCATTTGTTTCATTTCAAGGTGAAAATTGCATTTTTTAATTTAAATTGTATCCTGCCTGATAGTCTATTATGCAGTGAAATTGTCTGCATGTATGAGTGGCTCAGTGTGTTTTCACGCCTGTTACGGCCTCACTTATTCCCGATTCACTTTGTACACAGCCGCTGCATTTGCACAAAGATGGGGTGGGGCTCATGGCGACGGGGGGGGCGGCTGCGTTCGCGCCGCTCGCCGATTGTTTTGATTTTTTTTTTTTTTTTTTGCCTGTGTTTTGGAGTGGGGCTGTGTCCAGATATATATATACCTTTTTATAGAACCTGTGCGGAAGGGGATATTTCACGGTTCATGATCGCCGCTCTTACCTGAGACGCTATCGTGTGAAAACGACTGAATAAAAATCCTTCTCCTCCCTGTAATGGACAATTGGGGATTATTAGGTAGCAAACCCGACCAACCTGGGTGACTGCAGGTGCTTTTCTGTTTTCCTGCACAAAATGCCTGAAATAACCAACCATCTGTGTTGCCCATAGCAACCTGTTTGCCTTCATTTTATTTTTGCAGTACTTAGTTACATCGTTTATAAGGTGAAAAAAAGATGCAGGTCCATCCAGTCTGAACTAAAGTGCCTTGAAAAAGTATTCATACCCCCTTTTGAATTTTTCCACATTTTGTCGTGTTACAACCAAAAACGTAAATATATTTTACGTGATAGACCAACACAAAGTGGCACGAAAATGATAAATGGTTTTCATTTTTTTTTTTTTTTTTTTTTTTTACAAATGAATATGTGAAAATCGCATTTGTATTCAGCCCCCTTTACTCTGATACCCCCTAACTAAAATCTAGTGGAACCAATTGGCTTCAAAAGTCACAGAATTAGTAAATGGAGTCCACCTGTGTGTCATTTAATATCAGTATAAATACAGCTGTACATCCCACGGCGTCCCTCTGTCCTCATCCCATGGCCCTCCCCCCTGTCCTCATCCCACGGCCTCCCCCTGTCCTCATCCCACGGCCTCCCCCCTGTCCTCATCCCACGGCCTCCCCCCTGTCCTCATCCCACGGCCTCCCCCCTGTCCTCATCCCACGGCCTCCCCCCTGTCCTCATCCCACGGCCTCCCCCCTGTCCCTCATCCCACGGCCTCCCCCCTGTCCTCATCCCACGGCCTCCCCCCTGTCCTCATCCCACGGCCTCCCCCCTGTCCTCATCCCACGGCCTCTCCCCTGTCCTCATCCCACGGCCTCCCCCCTGTCCTCATCCCACGGCCTCCCCCCTGTCCTCATCCCACGGCCTCCCCCCTGTCCTCATCCCACGGCCTCCCCCCTGTCCTCATCCCCACGGCCTCTCCCCTGTCCTCATCCCACGGCCTCTCCCCTGTCCTCATCCCACGGCCTCTCCCCTGTCCTCGATCCCACGGCCTCTCCCCTGTCCTCATCCCACGGCCTCCCCCCTGTCCTCATCCCACGGCGTCCCCTCTGTCCTCATCCCATGGCGTCCCCTCTGTCCTCATCCCACGGCGTCCCCTCTGTCCTCATCCCACGGCGTCCCTCTGTCCTCATCCACGAAGATGACAGGGCGAGTCTTTAAAAAGGAAGGGGTATTTAAATTAGGGGGTGCGTGAGTTTAGTCAGGCCTAGGGCAGCACAAAACCTAAATACACCACTGGTCCTAATGGGTAAACTTCTCTTCTGCTGAGCTCAAATTCCAGCAGCATATCCTCTTTAGGGACCTAAGAATAAACAGATTAGTTACTGGAGTCACCTTTTGATATATTTGTACATTGTAATCACATAACTTCTTGAAGCAGTAGTACTTGGTAAAAAAAATGCCGCCCCCCTCCCCAGCGCAGGTTGTGAGATACTATTGTGCACCACATACTGGCATGTTATGGCCGACTTACCTGTCAAAATGGGACCCTCCAGCACCGGGCTGTCACTGCTTCCTCTGCTCCTCTAGTGACCTAGCTCCCCTGCTCCTCCAGTAGCCCAGCTCCTCTGCTCCTCCAGTGACCCAGCTCCTTTGCTTTTCCAGTGGCCGAGCCTCTCCAATGGCCAAGCTTCTCTGCTCTTCCAGTGGCCGTGCTCCTCCAATGATCAAGCTCCTCTGCTCCTCCATTGGCTGAGCTCCTCCAATGACTGAGCTCCTCCAGTGGCTGAGCTCCTCCATTCCTTCCATAGCTGAGCTCCTCTAGTGGCTGAGCTCCTCCATCCCCACCCCCATAGCTTCTTCAGTGGCCAAGCTCTTTTGCCCCCTCCCATAGCTGAGCTTCTCTGCCCCCCCACTCCAATAGCCAAGCTCCTCCAGTGGCCGAGCTCCTCTGCTCCTCCAGTGGCCGAGCTCCTCCAATGACTGAGCTCTTCCAGTGGCCAAGTTCCTCCATTCCCTCCATAGCTGATCTCTAGTGGCTTAGCTCTTTTGCTCCTCCAGTGGCTGGCTGAGCTCCTCTGCCCCCACTTATAGCCGAGCTCCTCCAGTGGCCAAGCTCTTTCACCCACCCCCCACCCCCCCCATAGCCGAGCTCCTCTTATTTTTTTCCCCCCTATAGCCGAGCTCCTCCAGTGGCCGAGCTCCTTCTCCCCCCCTATGGCTGAGCCCCTTTCTAACTCTTTCTAATACAACAAGGTCCTTCTGAGGATTGGGACCAAAACTGAACCCTCCAGATGAGGGGGGATCCAGTGTTTTGTAAAGAGGTAGAATGATTAATCTTTGCAATGTACCATATTACTGAATGAGAGTAGGAGATCTGTGCTGCTGGCCACAGGCAACACAAGAGTTCTGATATGGGAATAAAGGCGCTTCCCGGTGATTACGCGTGAAAGTGTGTTTTAAAGTGACAAAAACGTCCTCCATGTTAGAGAAAATACAAAAATTGCCAAACATCACTGCGGACCCCCTGGGGCTTCCATTCTTTCACATTATTCATATCTGGACTCTCTTCTCACACATGGATACGTGTCTTTGCTGTCAAACCATCATTTTGGCCATATTTTCTGTAACATGAGCAGTTGCTGCCTCTTCAGATTTTCCTTCAGAAACAGAAACTTCCCAACATGCGAGCCAATTTCTCACAGACAGGTGCCGATATTTTCTGTTCTTATGTCCCGTCCACACCAGCAAACCGAGAACCGGCGCTCAGATTCCGCTATCAGTTACATTATTGTCACGTCTGACTGCGAGAAGCCAAACCTTCCCGGGACATCTGTGATTGATATTGGTTGTTATATCTCCTGTCACCTGAATAGTAGATGAAGTTTTATCATGTCTAATATACATTATAAATGTAAACCAATGGAATAATACTGTACATGGCATTCTATATACAATCTGAGGAAAAACCTAGAACTCTGTGTGCGTTCTTATCTTCTACCGCACCACAGTAATAAATACATTCACACGGATTATTGTAATCTATTTCCATAGTTATAGGTAGGGTTGCCACTTTTTCTTCAAGCCAAACCCGAACCCTTTAGCGGCCCGGGACACCTTTTGGATGCCCCAAGTAGAGTAATAATGTGGTGCGCATAGCGTGTCATTGCGAATAGTGGGTGTGGCCAAACTGCTCTATCTGACATCATCGCCCTGCCCCCTCGGTGATGCCGAACCTGTCCCCAGATAGCCGCCTGCTGTGTGATTATTTTGGTTACTTGGGGAGCCACAGCCCGGTCTAAATAATGTGTCCGGGTTTCAGTCTGCCTGAAATCCCGACACAAGATTCAAAACCCGAACTGTCCGGGTGAATCCCGAACAGGTGGCAACCCTAGTTATAGGATTGCATTATAAAAGAGAGATAGAATTTTAGAATTTAGAAAAGAGATATATATTTATTATTTATTATTATTATTATAATTTTTTTGTTTTTTAATAAAAATAATATTCAGGGCAAAACGTGTTTTGCCCTGAATATTATTATGCCTCTCTCTCCGTCTTTCTTTCTCGTTCTCTCTCTTCGTCTTTCTCTTTCCTTTTTCTTTCTGGCTCTCTCGCTCTCTCTTTCTTTTCAGCTCTCTCTCTCTCTCTCTTGCTCTCTCTCTCTCTCTCTCTCTTGCTCGCTCTCTCTTGCTCGCTCTCTCTTGCTCTCTCCTTTCTCTCTCTCTCTCTCTCTCTCTCTCTCACTCTTTATCGCTCTCTTGCTCTCTATCTCTCTTTTTCTTTCCGTCTGGCTCTCTCGCGCTCTCCTTTTTCTTTCCGGCTCACTCTCTCTCCTTTCTCTCTCTCTCTCGTGCTCTCGCTCTTTATCGCTCTCTCGCTCTCTATCTCTCTCTCGCTCTCCTTTTTCTTTCCGTCTCGCTTGCTTGCTCTCTCTCTTACTCTCGCTCTCGCTCTCCTTTTTCTTTCCCTCGCTCGTTCTCTCGCTCTTTATCGCTCTTTATCTCTCTCTCCTTTTCTCTCTCTCTCTCTCTCTCTCTCTCTCTCTCTCTCTCTCTCTCCTTTTTCTTTCCGTCTCGCTCACTCTCTCTCTCTCACTCTCGCTCTCCTTTTTCTTTCCCTTGCTCGCTCTCTCGCTCTTTATCTCTCCTTTTCTCTCCTTTTCTCTCTCTCTCTTTCTCGCTCTCCCTCGCTCTCGCTCTCCCTCGCTCTCGCTCTCCCTCGCTCTCGCTCTCTCTCTCTTTCTCTCTCTCTCTCTCTCTCTCTCTCTCGCTCTCTCTCTCTCCTTTTTCTTTCCGTCTCGCTCACTCTCTCTCTCTCTCACTCTCGCTCTCCTTTTTCTTTCCCTTGCTCGCTCTCTCGCTCTTTATCTCTCCTTTTCTCTCCTTTTCTCTCTCTCTCTTTCTCGCTCTCCCTCGCTCTCGCTCTCCCTCTCTCTCGCTCTCGCTCTCTCTCGCTCTCGCTCTCTCTCGCTCTCTCTCGCTCTCGCTCTCTCTCGCTCTCGCTCTCTCTCGCTCTCGCTCTCTCTCGCTCTCGCTCTCCCTCTCCCTCGCTCTCCCTCGCTCTCCCTCGCTCTCCCTCGCTCTCCCTCGCTCTCCCTCGCTCTCCCTCGCTCTCCCTCGCTCTCCCTCTCCCTCGCTCTCCCTCGCTCTCCCTCGCTCTCCCTCGCTCTCCCTCGCTCTCCCTCTCCCTTGCTCTCCCTCGCTCTCCCTCTCCCTTGCTCTCCCTCGCTCTCCCTCTCCCTTGCTCTCCCTCGCTCTCCCTCGCTCTCCCTCGCTCTCTCCCTCGCTCTCTCCCTCTCCCTCGCTCTCTCCCTCGCTCTCTCCCTCTCCCTCGCTCTCTCCCTCTCCCTCGCTCTCTCCCTCTCCCTCGCTCTCTCCCTCTCCCTCGCTCTCTCCCTCTCCCTCGCTCTCTCCCTCTCCCTCGCTCTCTCCCTCTCCCTCGCTCTCTCCCTCTCCCTCGCTCTCTCCCTCGCTCTCACGCTCTTTATCGCTCTCTCGCTCTTTCTCTCTCTTTTTCTCTCTCTCTCTCTCTCTCTCCTCCCTACGCTCTGTCTCTTTAAGGCCAGCCCCAGCTGCACTCTTTCTCTCTCGTCTTTGGGCGCAGAATTAAGTTCTGTGAAGCTCGGGAGCTGGAGCCAGATGCGCCAGCAAGCCGGCTAGTTATGTATTCATGAGCTATAAGGCGGATAAATAAAAGGATTCATTACCGAGCGGAGTGTTACTAATGACATATACCTGGTGCCGCACACCTCTGAAAATCGAATGCGACACAGTCAGATAGAAAATCCGCTCTCTTTATCCTGGGTGCTGAGCTCAATGGGAAGCTTCCCCTCCCCGGCCACATCTAATTCTGTCCTCATAAATCGACATTTACAATTCCATCGCTATTATGTCCTACTAGGGCCTCTGTACCTCCAGCCCTGACCTCCCATTAGAGGGGAATTGGAAGGGGCTCCATTTATTGGGATAAATACTCCATGTATAATGTGTGCCGGGAGATAACCTGGACTGCAAGAACTCCGAAAAACCAGCTGAATGCTGGAGGTTTCAAACAGAATTCTTAACAAAGAAGAATGCACCCTGCTTATTGGTCAGATCTATTTATACCTCTGCAGAATGAGGTACCTCAAACCAGAGAATTGTCAGCCTAAATACACCGACCAGCCATAACATTATGACCAGCCACTATAACCCGTATGGACTCCACTAGACCTCTGAAGGTAAGCTGTGGTATCTGGCACCAAGCCGTCAGTGACAGATCCATTCAGTCCTGCAGGTTGGGAGGTGGGATCCTCCATGGGTCAGACTTTTATTCCACGTTTATTCATGCTCAATTGGATTGAGATCTGGACAATATTGAGGTCAAGTCAACACCTTGAATATGTGCTCCTCAAACCACTCTTGAATTCATCAGACCAAACCACCTTCTTCCGTTGCTTAGTAGTCCAGCTCATTGTCCAGTGCCGATTGTAGTGGCCTTTGGCTGTGGACATGGGTCAGCATTGGCACCCTGACCGGTCTGCGGCTACACAGCGCCATACACAACAACCTGCACTGCTCTTTGTGTTCTGACACCTTTCTATCGGATCCAGCATTACCTTCACCAGCAACTTAAGTTCCAGTAGCTCTTCTATTGGATCAGACTTCACTACACTTTGCCTGCCCACCTCCATGAATGAGCTTCCCCCCCATCTCAATCAATGAGCCTCCCCCCCCCCCCGACACCTCCATCACCGAGCCTCCCCCCCCACACCTCCATCACTGAGACTCCCCCCCCCCCCCCCCACACCTCCATCACTGAGCATTCCCTCCCCACCTTCACTAATGACCCTACCCCCTTCCCACCTCCACCAATGAGCCTTCCCTCCCCACCTCCATCAATGATCCTTCCCTCCCCACCTCCATCAATGAGCCCCCCCATACTTCCATCAATGAGCCCCCTCCCCGCTTTCATTAATGAGCCTCCCCCACCTCCATCAATGAGCCTTACAACCCCCCGCCCTGCCTCCATCACTGAGCCTTCCCTCCACACCTCCATCATTGAGCCTTCCCTCCACACCTCCATCACTGAGCCTTCCCTCCCCCACCTCTATCACTGAGCCTTCCCTCCTCACCTCCATCACTGAGCCTTCCCTCCTCACCTCCATCACTGAGCCTTCCCTCCCCACCTCCATCACTGAGCCTTCCCTCCCCACCTCCATCACTGAGCCTTCCCTCCCCACCTCCATCAATGAGCCTTCCCTCCCCCTCCACACCTCCATCAATGAGCCTTCCCTCCCCACCTCCATCAATGATCCTTCCCTCCCCACCTCCATCAATGAGCCTTCCCTCCCCCCCCACACCTCCATCAATGAGCCTTCCCTCCCCCCCCCACACCTCCATCACTGAGCCTTCCCTCCCCCTCCCCACACCTCCATCACTGAGCCTTCCCTCCCCCTCCCCACACCTCCATCACTGAGCCTTCCCCCCCACACACCTCCACCAATGAGCCTTCCCTCCCCACCTCCACCAATGAGCCTTCCCTCCCCACCTCCATCACTGAGCATTCCCTCCCCACCTTCACTAATGACCCTACCCCCTTCCCACCTCCACCAATGAGCCTTCCCTCCCCACCTCCATCAATGAGCCTTCTCACCTCCATCAATGAGCCTTCCCTCCCCCACCTCTATCACTGAGCCTTCCCTCCCCACCTCCATCACTGAGCCTTCCCTCCCCACCTCCATCAATGAGCCTTCCCTCCCCCTCCACACCTCCATCAATGAGCCTTCCCTCCCCACCTCCATCAATGATCCTTCCCTCCCCACCTCCATCAATGAGCCTTCCCTCCCCCCCCCACACCTCCATCAATGAGCCTTCCCTCCCCCCCCCACACCTCCATCACTGAGCCTTCCCTCCCCCCCCCACACCTCCATCACTGAGCCTTCCCTCCCCCTCCCCACACCTCCATCACTGAGCCTTCCCCCCCACACACCTCCACCAATGAGCCTTCCCTCCCCACCTCCACCAATGAGCCTTCCCTCCCCACCTCCATCACTGAGCATTCCCTCCCCACCTTCACTAATGACCCTACCCCCTTCCCACCTCCACCAATGAGCCTTCCCTCCCCACCTCCATCAATGAGCCTTCTCACCTCCATCAATGAGCTTTCCCTCCCCACCTCCATCAATGAGCCTTCCCTCCCCACCTCCATCAATGAGCCTTCCCTCCCCACCTCCATCAATGAGCCTTCCCTCCCCACCTCCATCAATGAGCCTTCCCTCCCCACCTCCATCAATGAGCCTTCTCTCCCCACCTCCATCAATGAGCCTTCCCTCCCCACCTCCATCAATGAGCCTTCCCTCCCCACCTCCATCAATGAGCCTTCCCTTCCCCCCCACACCTCCATCAATGAGCCTTCCCTTCCCCCCACACCTCCATCAATGAGCCTTCCCTTCCCCCCCCACACCTCCATCAATGAGCCTTCCCTTCCCCCCACACCTCCATCAATGAGCCTTCCCTTCCCCCCCACACCTCCATCAATGAGCCTTCCCTTCCCCCCCACACCTCCATCAATGAGCCTTCCCTTCCCCCCCACACCTCCATCAATGAGCCTTCCCTTCCCCCCCACACCTCCATCAATGAGCCTTCCCTTCCCCCCCACACCTCCATCAATGAGCCTTCCCTTCCCCCCCACACCTCCATCAATGTGCCTTTCCCCCCCCCACACACCTCCATCAATGAGCCTTCCCTCCCCACCTCCATCAATGAGCCTTCCCTCCCCACCTCCATCAATGAGCCTTCCCTCCCCACCTCCATCAATGAGCCTTCCCTCCCCACCTCCATCAATGAGCCTTCCCTCCCCACCTCCATCAATGAGCCTTCCCTCCCCACCTCCATCAATGAGCCTTCCCTCCCCACCTCCAACAATGAGCCTTCCCTCTCCACCTCCATCAATGAGCCTTCTCACCTCCATCAATGAGCCTTCCCTCCCCACCTCCATCAATGAGCCTTCCCTCCCCACCTCCATCAATGAACCTTCCCTCCCCCACCTCCATCAATGAGCCCCCCCATACCTCCATCAATGAGCCCCCTCCCCGCTTTCATTAATGAGCCTCCCCCCACCTCCATCAATGAGCCTTACACCCCCCCGCCCCGCCTCCATCACTGAGCCTTCCCTCCCCTCCACACCTCCATCACTGAGCCTTCCCTCCCCACCTCCATCACTGAGCCTTCCCTCCCCACCTCCATCACTGAGCCTTCCCTCCCCACCTCCATCACTGAGCCTTCCCTCCCCACCTCCATTAATGAGCCTTCCCCCCCCCCCCCCACACCTCCATCAATGAGCCTTCCCTCCCCCCCCACACCTCCATCACTGAGCCTTCCCCCCCACACACCTCCATCACCGAGCCTTCCCTCCCCACGTCCACCAATGAGCCTTCCCTCCCCACCTCCATCACTGAGCCTCCCCCCCACACCTCCATAACTGAGCCTTCCCACCCCACCTCCATCACTGAGCCTTCCCACCCCACCTCCATCACTGAGCCTTCCCTCCCCACCTCCATCAATGAGCCTTCCCTCCCCACCTCCATCAATGAGCCTTCTCTCCCCACCTCCATCAATGAGCCTTCCCTCCCCCCCACACCTCCATCAATGAGCCTTCCCTCCCCCCCACACCTCCATCAATGAGCCTTCCCTCCCCCCCACACCTCCATCAATGAGCCTTCCCTCCCCCCCACACCTCCATCATTGAGCCTTCCCTCCCCCCCACACCTCCATCACTAAGCCTTCCCTCCCCCCCACACCTCCATCACTGAGCCTTCACTCCTCACTCCCCTCCTCCATCAATGAGCCTTCCCTCCCCACCTCCATCAATGAGCCTTCTCACCTCCATCAATGAGCCTTCCCTCCCCACCTACATCAATGAGCCTTCCCTCCCCCACCTCCATCAATGAGCCTTCCCTCCCCCACCTCCATCAATGAGCCATCCCTCCCCACCTCCATCAATGAGCCTTCCCACCTCCATCAATGAGCCTTCCCTCCCCCACCTCCATCAATGAGCCATCCCTCCCCACCTCCATCAATGAGCCTATCCTCTCCACCTCCATCAATGAGCCTATCCTCTCCACCTCCATCAATGAGCCATCCCTCCCCACCTCCATCAATGAGCCTTCCCTCCCCCCACCTCCATCAACGAACCATCCCTCCCCCACCTCCATCATCAATGAGCCTTCCCTCCCCCACCTCCATCATCAATGAGCCTTCCCTCCCCCCACCTCCATCAATGAGCCTTCCCTCCCCCCACCTCCATCAATGAGCCTTCCCTCCCCCCACCTCCATCAATGAGCCTTCCCTCCCCACCTCCATCAATGAGCCTTCCCTCCCCCACCTCCATCAATGAGCCTTCCCTCCCCCACCTCCATCAATGAGCCTTCCCTCCCCCACCTCCATCAATGAGCCTTCCCTCCCCCACCTCCATCAATGAGCCTTCCCTCCCCCACCTCCATCAATGAGCCTTCCCTCCCCCACCTCCATCAATGAGCCTTCCCTCCCCCACCTCCATCAATGAGCCTTCCCTCCCCCACCTCCATCAATGAGCCTTCCCTCCCCCACCTCCATCAATGAGCCTTCCCTCCCCCACCTCCATCAATGAGCCTTCCCTCCCCCATCAATGAGCCTTCCCTCCCCACCTCCATCAATGAGCCTTCCCTCCCCACCTCCATCAATGAGCCTTCCCTTCCCCCCACACCTCCATCAATGAGCCTTCCCTTCCCCCCACACCTCCATCAATGAGCCTTCCCTTCCCCCCACACCTCCATCAATGAGCCTTCCCTTCCCCCCACACCTCCATCAATGTGCCTTTCCCCCCCCACACACACCTCCATCAATGAGCCTCCCCCCCCCCACACACCTCCATCACTAAGCCTTCACTCCTCACTCCCCACCTCCATCAATGAGCCTTCTCACCTCCATCAATGAGCCTTCCCTCCCCACCTCCATCAATGAACCTTCCCTCCCCCACCTCCATCAATGAGCCCCCCCCATACCTCCATCAATGAGCCCCCTCCCCGCTTTCATTAATGAGCCTCCCCCCACCTCCATCAATGAGCCTTACACCCCCCCGCCCCGCCTCCATCACTGAGCCTTCCCTCCCCTCCACACCTCCATCACTGAGCCTTCCCTCCCCACCTCCATCACTGATCCTTCCCTCCCCACCTCCATCAATGAGCCTTCCCTCCCCCCCACACCTCCATCAATGAGCCTTCCCTCCCCTCCACACCTCCATCACTGAGCCTTCCCCCCCACACACCTCCATCACCGAGCCTTCCCTCCCCACGTCCACCAATGAGCCTTCCCTCCCCACCTCCATCAATGAGCCTTCCCTCCCCACCTCCATCAATGAGCCTTCCCTCCCCCCCACACCTCCATCAATGAGCCTTCCCTCCCCCCCACACCTCCATCATTGAGCCTTCCCTCCCCCCCCACCTCCATCAATGAGCCTTCCCCCCCCACACACCTCCATCACTAAGCCTTCCCTCCCCCCCCACACCTCCATCACTGAGCCTTCACTCCTCACTCCCCTCCTCCATCAATGAGCCTTCCCTCCCCACCTCCATCAATGAGCCTTCTCACCTCCATCAATGAGCCTTCCCTCCCCACCTCCATCAATGAGCCTTCCCTCCCCCACCTCCATCAATGAGCCTTCCCTCCCCCACCTCCATCAATGAGCCTTCCCTCCCCCACCTCCATCAATGAGCCTTCCCTCCCCCACCTCCATCAATGAGCCTTCCCTCCCCCACCTCCATCAATGAGCCTTCCCTCCCCCACCTCCATCAATGAGCCATCCCTCCCCACCTCCATCAATGAGCCATCCCTCCCCACCTCCATCAATGAGCCTATCCTCTCCACCTCCATCAATGAGCCATCCCTCCCCACCTCCATCAATGAGCCTTCCCTCCCCCCACCTCCATCAACGAACCATCCCTCCCCCACCTCCATCATCAATGAGCCTTCCCTCCCCCACCTCCATCATCAATGAGCCTTCCCTCCCCCCACCTCCATCAATGAGCCTTCCCTCCCCACCTCCATCAATGAGCCTTCCCTCCCCCACCTCCATCAATGAGCCTTCCCTCCCCCACCTCCATCAATGAGCCTTCCCTCCCCCACCTCCATCAATGAGCCTTCCCTCCCCCACCTCCATCAATGAGCCTTCCCTCCCCCACCTCCATCAATGAGCCTTCCCTCCCCCACCTCCATCAATGAGCCTTCCCTCCCCCACCTCCATCAATGAGCCATCCCTCCCCCACCTCCATCAATGAGCCTTCCCACCTCCATCAATGAGCCTTCCCTCCCCCACCTCCATCAATGAGCCATCCCTCCCCACCTCCATCAATGAGCCTTCTCACCTCCATCAATGAGCCTTCCCTCTCCACCTCCATCAATGAGCCTTCCCTCCCCCCCACACCTCCATCACTGAGCCTTCACTCCTCACTCCCCACCTCCATCAATGAGCCTTCCCTCCCCCACCTCCATCATCAATGAGCCTTCCCTCCCCCACCTCCATCATCAATGAGCCTTCCCTCCCCACCTCCATCAATGAGCCTTCCCTCCCCACCTCCATCAATGAGCCTTCCCTCCCCCACCTCCATCAATGAGCCTTCCCTCCCCCACCTCCATCAATGAGCCATCCCTCCCCACCTCCATCAATGAGCCTTCCCACCTCCATCAATGAGCCTTCCCTCCCCCACTTCCATCAATGAGCCTTCCCTCCCCCACCTCCATCAATGAGCCATCCCTCCCCACCTCCATCAATGAGCCTTCCCACCTCCATCAATGAGCCTTCCCTCCCCACCTCCATCAATGAGCCTTCCCTCCCCCACCTCCATCAATGAGCCATCCCTCCCCACCTCCATCAATGAGCCTTCCCACCTCCATCAATGAGCCTTCCCTCCCCCACTTCCATCAATGAGCCTTCCCTCCCCCACCTCCATCAATGAGCCTTCCCTCCCCCACCTCCATCAATGAGCCTTCCCTCCCCCACCTCCATCAATGAGCCTTCCCTCCCCACCTCCAACAATGAGCCTTCCCTCCCCACCTCCATCAATGAGCCTTCCCTCCCCACACACACACCTCCATCACTGAGCCTTCCCTCCCCACCTCCATCAAGGAGCCTTTCCTCCCCACCTCCATCAAGGAGCCTTTCCTCCCCACCTCCATCAATGAGCCTTCCCTCCCCACCTCCATCAATGAGCCTTCCCTCCCCACCTCCAACAATGAGCCTTCCCTCCACACCTCCATCAATGAGCCTTCCCTCCCCACACACACACCTCCATCACTGAGCCTTCCCTCCCCACCTCCATCAAGGAGCCTTACCTCCCCACCTCCATCAATGAGCCTTCCCTCCCCCCCACACCTCCATCAATGAGCCTTCCCTCCCCACCTCCATCAATGAGCCTTCCCTCCCCACCTCCATCAATGAGCCTTCCCTCCCCCACCTCCATCATCAATGAGCCTTCCCTCCCCCACCTCCATCATCAATGAGCCTTCCCTCCCCCACCTCCATCATCAATGAGCCTTCCCTCCCCCACCTCCATCATCAATGAGCCTTCCCTCCCCCCCACCTCCATCAATGAGCCTTCCCTCCCCCCCACCTCCATCAATGAGCCTTCCCTCCCCACCTCCATCATTGAGCCTTCCCTCCCCACCTCCATCAATGAGCCTTCCCTCCCCTACAACCATCAATGAGCCATCCCTCCTCACCTCCATCAATGAGCCTTCCCTCCCCCACCTCCATCAATGAGCCATCCCTCCTCACCTCCATCAATAAGCCTTCCCTTCCAGCTAAACAGTGTTCAAATCACACATGTGAGGTATCGCCGCGATCATCAGAGTGAGAGAAATAATTCTAGCACAAAACCTCCTCTGAAATGCTAACCGGTAAAAAATTTTTAAAGCATTGCCTATGGAGATTTTTAGGTACCGTAGTTTGTCGCCATTCCACGAGCGTGCGCAATTTCAAAGCACAATATGCTGGGTATCTATTTACTCGGCGTAACATCATCTTTCACATTATAGAAAAAAACTGGGCTAACTGTACTGTTTAATTTTCTTTTTAAATCATTAAACTGTCTTTTGTTTCCTCAAAAAAAAGCATTTAAAAGACCGCTGTGCAAATACCGTGTGACATAAAATATTGCAAAGATCACCATTGTATTCTCTAGGGTCTCTGCTAAAATATATACTTATATAATGTTTGGGGGTTCTAAGCAAATTTCTATCAAAAAAATACTGATTTTAACTTGTATACAACAAATGTCAGAAAGAGGCTTTAGACATGAAAGGGGTAATATCTGAACGAAAACCGCATACACTGTCCGAAAATGTGGTTCAATCGAGAAAAGTTTTCCTTCCTGTCCCTTCGAATTTTCCCCATCGCCGCAGTCGAAACATCTATTTGACCCCACTAATGATTAGAAAATTGAACGAATGTTCTTAAAATGAAAAATTTTAGAAAATCTATATGTGTATCAGCATTGTCTAAATTGTAATGTACTCCTATGTCAGTGTAATGATTTGCCACTTCCCGACAGCTCCATAGTATTATTTGTCACTTGGAATCTGAATTTAAATAATAATAATATATTCAGCAGTGACAGCCCATCAAGAATGAAGCTGCTGCCGTCACAGTGACTATGATCTCTATATTGGTCTCTATAAGCGCTGTGATGTTCGGGGTGTGTTGGAAGAGATTGTCGAACGTTCCGTTTACATAAAGCGATCTCATTTCATACATTACAGCTGCTCTATACATTGTAAATATATTTATTTCTCGCTGTATACATTGTAGATTTATTTATTTCTCACTCTCTACATTGTAAATATATTTATTTCTCACTCTCTACATTGTAAATATGTTTATTTCTCGCTCTCTACATTGTAAATATATTTATTTCTCGCTCTCTACATTGTAAATATATTTATTTCTCGCTCTATACATTGTAAATATATTTATTTCTCGCTCTATACATTGTAAATATATTTATTTCTCGCTCTATACATTGTAAATATATTTATTTCTCACTCTCTACATTGTAAATATATTTATTTCTCGCTCCTATATATTGTAAATATATTTATTTCTCGCTCCTATATATTGTAAATATATTTATTTCTCGCTCTATACATTAGTAAAGTGCTGCGCAATTCATAAGAGTCCATAAATTGATAAAAACACAAGTGGTGTTGGTGTAGATAAACGAGCAAATTGAAGTGCAAGTGACACGCAGGAAACAAATCTCAAAGACGGGTGTCAGTGATCCCTCCACTGCACACAGATGGCCTCTCACCTCCCAAATTCGACCTGAAACAGGTCACACAGCGAGAGTCAGTGTAGCTGACACAGCAATCCAGGCAAACACTCTGGACATAGCTGCTCCAGGATGCGTCTCAGTCAACATAATATGGCATGTGGAAAGAGATAACAAAGCGATCTAATGCTTTCTGTATGTTCAATCTTTTATTAAGGTAAAAAAATAAGTTGCACTTACATATCACGGCACTCAGGTCCGAGTGCCGGCGGACAAACGAAACTGATAGTGAACGAGATGGCCGCGGGTGACGTCATGCGAACACCTGACCCCCGTACGCGTTACGTCCGTAGGCGCTGATGAAGTCCCGCGTACAGTGGTCAGGTGTTCGCATGACATCACCCGCGGCCATCTCGTTCACTATCAGTTTCGTTTGTCCGCCGGCACTCGGACCTGAGTGCCGTGATATGTAAGTGCAACTTATTTTTTTTACCTTAATAAAAGATTGAACATACAGAAAGCATTAGATCGCTTTGTTATCTCTTTCCACATGCCATATTATGTTGACTGAGACGCATCCTGGAGCAGCTATGTCCAGAGTGTTTGCCTGGATTGCTGTGTCAACTACACTGACTCTCGCTGTGTGACCTGTTTCAGGTCGAATTTGGGAGGTGAGAGGCCATCTGTGTGCAGTGGAGGGATCACTGACACCCGTCTTTGAGATTTGTTTCCTGCGTGTCACTTGCACTTCAATTTGCTCGTTTATCTACACCAACACCACTTGTGTTTTTATCAATTTATGGACTCTTATGAATTGCGCAGCACTTTATTTACTGATGTTTATATGAGGTTTTTATTGAATTAGCTTTTAGCATCTGCTAGCAGTTTATTATTGCCTGGGTCCTCCTGGGTTAGCGCTGGATACTCTTTTTTTTGTGTTTTTCGCTCTATACATTGCAATGTATAAAGGGAGAAATAAATATATTTACAAATATATCTATTTCTCGCTCTATACATTGTAAATATATTTATTTCCCTGTGTATCTACTTGACCACCCCCCTTCCTGACCAGGACATTTTTTGCGATACGGAACTGTTACTTTAACTGGAAGGTGAACCTCCGCCCCGGTCTCAAGTCTTTTGTAGACTCTAACAGGTTTTCTTCTAAGATTGTCCTGTATTTGTCTCCATCCATCTTCCCATCAACTCTGACCAGCTTCCCTGTCCCTGCTGAAGAAAAGCATTCCCACCACATGATGCTGCCACCACCATGTTTCACGGTGGGGATGGTGTGTTCAGGGTGATGTGCAGTGTCAGTTTTCCCCACACATAGCATTTTGCTTTTAGGCTGAATTTTGGTCTCCTCTGACCAGATCACCTTCTTCCACATGTTTTCTGTGTCCTCCACATGGCTTCTCACAAACTACAAACAGGACTTCTTATGACTTTCTTTCACCAATGTCTTTCTTCTTGTCACTCTTCCATAAAGGGCAGATTTGTGGAGAACACGACTAATAGTTGTCCTGTGGACAGATTCTCCCACCTGAGCTGTGGATCTCTGCAGCTCCTCCAGAGTTACCATGGACCTCTTGGCTCTTCTCTGATGAATGCTCTCCTTGCCCGGCCGGTCAGTTTAGGTGGACGGCCATGTCTTGGTAGGTTTGCAGTTGTGCCATACTCTTTCTATTTTCCGATGATGGATTGAACAGAGCTCCGTGAGATGTTCAAAGCTTGGGAGATTTTTTTTATAACCTAACCCTGCTTTATACTTCTCCACAACTTTATCCCTGACCTGTCTGGTGTGTTCCTTGGCCTTCATGATGCTGTTTGTTCACTAAGGTTCTCTAACAAACCTCTGAGGGCTTCACAGAACAGCTGTATTTAGACTGAGATTAAATGACACACAGGTGGACTCTATTTACTAATTAGGTGACTTCTGAAGGCAATTGGTTCCACTAGATTTTAGTTATCAGAGTAAAGGGGGCTGAATACAAATGCCCCCCCCCCACACACACACACACACACACTTTTCAAATATTTATTTGTATCATTTATCATTTTCCTTCCACTTCATAATTATGTGACACTTTGTGTTGGTCTATCACATAAAATCCCAATAAAACACATTTATGTTTTTGTTGTAACAAAATGTGGGAAATTTCAAGGGGTATGAATACTTTTTCAAGGAACTGTATATTGCAAATATATTTATTTCCCGGTGTATACATTGTAAATATAAAATATTTGCCGCTGTATACATTGTATATCTGTTTTTTTCTTGGTGTATACATCGTGAATATATTTACTTCTCAGTGTATACATTGTAAAAATGTTTATTTGCGGGGGTATAAATCCACTGTTGCGCCTATGATCGTTTTAGCCCGCCGTGCGCACGTCTCTGCATTCATCGTCTTAATCTCTGCCTTCCCAGTCCCCCATATCCTGGATTAGGTTCGATGAATGGATGTTGTTTGGAAACTTTTGTAATTGAATGATCTGCGGACAGTGAGCGATATCTGGTGTCCGTGCGCCTGTGTCTGATTAATTACCGGGACGCGCTGCGCTGCCTCATTGTCCCGCACACAAGGTATTTCCTGGGCTGTAATGATGGAATAAAAAAGAAAAATGAACCAATACCAAAGGAAACGCTCATCTCTGTCCTGGTGAAGGCACGCTTTAAGAAACGCACCCTCATAGACTTATTTGTGACCTTGAACCTGAAATATCCCGACCCTGACAAACGCTAGGAAGAGGTTCATCACTTCTGTCGCACAGCCGGGCAATGCTAAGCAGGAGCGGAATCGCAGATTACGGGACAGATTTTATAATAAGATTTCTGGACGACCTCGGCGGCCATCTTTAGTGATGCAGTTGGCAGTGGCACACACTTGAGAAATGGCTATGTCCAGGGACAGGAACTCACTGAGGAGAGACGGTGTCAGGAACGTGCTGACCATAGCGCAGCTGAAGCTCTTGCCTGCAGATGCCCATCTTACCGTGCTCAGGAGCACGCACACATGTGCACAGCTATGGCACCAAGTGGCCTATATAGGTGCAGCGGCTGCACTAGTCCATTGCTGTCTGATCTGCAGCTCTACCCATGTCCTGTATCTGATTCTGCTGACTTCTGTATTTGACCACGGCTTGCTCCTGACCTCGCTTGAACGCTACCTGTCCTGACTTTGGATTGCCTCTGGGCTTTGCTCTGCCTTCTGCTTATCTGCCCGATCTCGTGTTGCCAACCTCCTCTGCCTGTACCCTGACAATTCCTTGCCTGCTGTCTATGCCTGCATCTGACCGTCTGTTGCCGATCTGGCTTGCCTGACCTTGCATCCAGTTGTTCATCTGCCCTGCCTGCACCTGCTTAGCTCCCGCTGGAGCTTCTGTTGTGGGTCACCAATCTCCCTACACCTGCTACCAGCAGCTGTCTACCAGCCCAGGGCCTGCTGTTCCTGCTGTCATCTACTTGTCCAGCTATCTGGCCAACTCTGGTGATGCACCTGCTCTACATCCATTACTTCCCCCTTCATTATGTGGAGGAGGGCGAGAGAGAGCACAGCCCGCACCTCCTTCTGGCTCTCTCCTGCTCCCCTTGCTGCTTCCAACACTGGGCTGACAGAAGTAGTGATGCAGCTGTCACTACTCCTGTCAGCCTTATAGTAGAAGGAACTTGTGGCTCCCCCATCCCTACAAAACACCCTGCGCCCAGAGCAGCCGTCCCTTCTGCCCACCCCTTGTACCGCTCCTGTACACATCACTACATCCAGCGGAAGACTACACCGGGCAGCCATACCTCACCGTGCTCTCGCGACCGCTGTCGCAACACCAGTGGTGCCCGAGCCGGGGCAGGACAATCGGCCTCCCTCTGCACGTCGGGCTCAGTCCGCAAGGTAAGTGAGAGACAGTATGTCTAGCATAGGGAAAGGTTCTTATGGAGGAGGGACTTTGTAGGGACCTCACGCCTGAGCTGCTATCTTGGCCCCCTTTACTTCTACCTCTCGGGTGTCCTTGTCCCCACACTGCCAACCAGTCACCCCCTTCACCAGATGCTGTGGGGTATCATAAAGTATCCCATACCTGGAATTCCTCTTTAATTGTTGCTCATTTCTGTGGCGATTTCTACATATATATATATATATAGTGTGTTTTAAGGGTCATAGACCTGTATCACTATATATCGCTGACTCTAAATCATATATTTTATATCAATATGTTCCTTTACTAACCACTCCCCCCTCCCCTATTTTTATTGGTAAGCTGAACCAAATATAGGCTGTATATACGCCCAATAAAGCAGACATTTTTTTTGAACTCACTTCTTGTATCTCGTGTTCATTGAGGTGTCTCACGGGACCGGGGGTCTTCGTGGTCTGCAATATTAACCCTTGGTTGGTCCGTCACGTACCTGAAGTACCTGTAAAGCCCTTTGCGTAATACCTGGTGTAATGACCACAAAAGAGCGATATTTTTGTGGGGGGGGGGGGGTTTAAATGGTTACTTAGGAATGATAAAGGTTTTCTTGGATAGCATTGTCTTGTCTGTTGAAGGACCGCTGATAGAGGACCAATTAACCACCTAAAAAAAAAAAAAAAAAAAAAAAAGCTTATCAAGTCCTTAAATCTGTGAAGCGAGGTTGACCATTTCACGTTCCTAATGAGAGAACATCTGTCCAACCCTTGGTAACTGGCGATGGCAGCGGGACAATTTGCCGCAGACGTTCCGGGGTCTCGGATCGGTTTTTAACGCCACTTGGAAAGATTCAATTCTTCATTTAATATTAATCATCAATATAGATCTCAGCGATTTTTCATCCCTATCACAAACGGAACACAAACTGGAAAATAAGGTTGGAAATGCCATGCGAGGGCGACATCCTTTCTGGATAAAGGTTGTAAATTTAATTAGGGGAAATATGAGCGCGGTGAATGGCCTCGCCGCCACTCCCAGCAGCTCCTTCTGTCAAATCTTTTTTTCCTGGACAACTGCTTCTTTTTAAAGGGTTGGTGACTTTTCTTTTTTTTTATTTTTTGGTAGCCGCCGACCGTCATTCTTCCCTGCTGGCCTTTGACCTTTCGATCTCACCGCGCTTTGGGTAAGCCAAGCCGGCCCGAGCCTGGAGCTTTAATTTAAAAAAAAAAAAAATTGGGGGGGGGGGGGAACTTAACACCAGAAAAAAATACAGAAGTGGCTACTTGTTAACCAACGACATCCGCATCCAATCAGTGCGCAGGAAAAGCGTCGGCTGTGTCACCGAAGCCCGTCTGGAGTCCATCAGATCACCAGATAAAGGTGAATGGAGAAGAGGACGGCTGCCCAGTGTGGAAAGGAAGGACCGCGCACACGCCGCTTGGTCTGAGGACGCACCAGATTTTGCACTCTACCTTTTTTAGTAAATTGACCCCACCCCCGGTGCCTTTCTTGTGCGGAACCCGATGCATTAGTCCTGCAGTATATGGATCGGGTTCAGCAGACAGGCTCTGGCCTCTCGTCTTTCTCATGCACACCATACTCTGGTCACTCGTCTTCCTTTTCAGGGGAATTGGGCTGAATCTTCCATAGGCTTGTTATGTGAAGGCAATCAGTTCCCAACTTCTGAAGTTTACTTAGGTAAGTTAAATCAAGTGGAATTTTTGACTTTATTGACTTTCTGAAAGTTGAAGCAAAAACATACGTTACTTCCACTGACACCAATAATGGGGCACTATTCCTCCCACTGACACCAATGATGGGACACTATTCCTCCCACTGATACCAATGATGGGGCACTATTCCTCCCACTGACACCAATGATGGGACACTATTCCTCCCACTGATACCAATGATGGGACACTATTCCTCCCACTGATACCAATGATGGGACACTATTCCTCCCACTGATACCAATGATGGGGCACTATTACTCCCACTGATACCAATGATGGGGCACTATTCCTCCCACTGATACCAATGATGGGGCACTATTCCTCCCACTGATACCAATGATGGGGCACTATTCCTCCCACTGATACCAATGATGGGGCACTATTCCTCCCACTGATACCAATGATGGGGCACTATTCCTCCCACTGATACCAATGATGGGACACTATTCCTCCCACTGATACCAATGATGGGACACTATTCCTCCCACTGATACCAATGATGGGACACTATTACTCCCACCGACACCAATGATGGGCCACTATTACTCCCACCGACACCAATGATGGGCCACTATTCCTCCCACCGACACCAATGATGGGGCACTATTCCTCCCACTGACACCAATGATGGGGCACTATTCCTCCCACTGATACCAATGATGGGGCACTATTCCTCCCACTGATACCAATGATGGGACACTATTCCTCCCACTGATACCAATGATGGGACACTATTCCTCCCACTGATACCAATGATGGGACACTATTACTCCCACCGACACCAATGATGGGCCACTATTCCTCCCACCGACACCAATGATGGGGCACTATTCCTCCCACTGACACCAATGATGGGGCACTATTCCTCCCACTGATACCAATGATGGGACACTATTCCTCCCACTGATACCAATGATGGGACACTATTCCTCCCACTGATACCAATGATGGGACACTATTCCTCCCACTGATACCAATGATGGGACACTATTACTCCCACCGACACCAATGATGGGACACTATTCCTCCCACCGACACCAATGATGGGGCACTATTCCTCCCACCGACACCAATGATGGGCCACTATTCCTCCCACCGACACCAATGATGGGGCACTATTCCTCCCAATGACACCAATGATGGGGCACTATTGCTTCCACTGATACCAATGATGGGGCGCTATTCCTCCCACTGATACCAATGATGGGGCACTCACTGATAGAAAATGTTTTGTTAACTCCATTGGCCCCCGAGGTCTGAAGGATAGTAAGCTACTTGTCCTTTGTTTATAAAGTTTGGATTGCCCCACCTTTTGGAGGACAGGTGTGAAAAATAAAAGGTGCAAATAGGTAAATAGGGGCCCATATTTCATACTGTGTATAATGACAGGTTAACCTTAAAGAATATGTTACACCAACATTTCATATTCCTGATATGTGCCTACAGTATCATGTAGATGTATAAAAGTCTCCTGTTCTCTTTTCATTGCTTCCTTTGTTGGAAGTACCTGGTGATCCTGCCAGGCCCTTTGCTTTCCTATTCCAAAACTGACCACGCTAGGCATGAGAGCAAATCCATCCCGGTGTGGTCAATTTTCTGGCTGTGCTGGGGGAACAGCCTGCCTGTCCTCCAATGGCCAAAGCTTGTGCTGACACGCCCCCTCTGTACAGCCATTCGCTGGGAAGATCAGTGTCCTGCTGTTTCTCCTCCCCCAGCTCTCTAACTCCTTTATGCAGCTGAGAACAGAGATTATGTGATGACTTATCAAAAAAGAATGAAAACGTTTTTTAATAATGTTTTATATATGTATGTTTTGTCTTTTGTTTTCTATTTGAAACTGAATGGGTTGCTTTGCAAGGTGAGGGGGTCACATATATACTTTAAAATACAATAATCACCGACAAGCGGCTATGGATGAGCGCGGTCAGGTCATACCGGATGTCTGACGACCCCTCGGATATCTATGGCTATCCTGGCATTGCAGTATCAGGGAACTCCATATGGGTGAAGCGGAGAGTGGCAGAGGCCGGGGGGATCAGACGGACCCCTTTCTTCCATTATACAGAGATAATTAGGAGTCTTGGCAGCAGGAGGGCAGCTTAATGATAAAAAGATGGCAAGTGTATCATTATCGATGGAGGAGCTGCATTTTTATCTGCATTGATTGGATGAAGGACAGGAATAGCGCGGCTGATAAACTCTTCTCCATCGCAGCCGTTATTTATCAAATCAGTCAATAATTTCACGCTGCTGGAGAGGGAGCAGCAGGGGGTATATAGACACATACACACTTATATTGGCTGCTGCAGCTGATGCATATAAAGTCCGGGCCGCAGACCTCATGGCGGTCCGACATCGCGCTGATGACTTATCTGGAATAAACCGGCATTAAATCTATTGCTTTTCTTTTAATCTGAAAGACAATATTTGTGCACTCATGCCGGCCTACCTGTTCTATCTGCAGCCGGCGTTCCCAGAGGAACGCCACAGATGTTCCCCCGCCACCTACTTACTGCGCACTCCCGCCACCGAGACGCCGACCGCCGCTCCATCATGGCGTCCCAGAAAACTTATTACAGAGGAAGAGAATTTACATTTTATACTGTAGATGGAAATTCCAGGCCCAGAATATTGGGATCCGCAAAAGAAAAAATGACTCCAAAATGTGTCTTGTAATGTTCTCATCCATTCTCATTGGCTTTTCCTTCTCCCTTTTCCTTTCCTATTCTTTTCTTTCATTATTCCCTTTTCTCCTTTCCTTTTTTTCTTTCCCTTCCCATTTTCTCATCTCTCTCTCTCTCTCTCTCTCTCTCTCTCCCTCTCCCTCCCTCTCCCCCCCTCTCTCTCTCTCTCCTCTCTCTCTCTCTCTCTCTCTTTTCTCTTTTCTCTTTTCTCTTTCTTTCTCTTTTCTCTTTCTTTCTCTTTTCTCTTTCTTTCTCTTTTCTCTTTTCTCTTTCTTTCTCTTTCTTTCTCTTTTCTCTCTGTTCTCTCTTCTCTCTTCTCTCCGTTCTCTTCTCTCTTCTCTCCGTTCTCTTCTCTCTTCTCTCCGTTCTCTCTTCTCTCCGTTTTCTCTTTTCTCTCTTTCTCTTTTCTCTCTTCTCTCTCTTCTCTCCGTTCTCTCTTCTCTCTTCTCTCTTCTCTCTTCTCTCTTTTCTCTTTCTTTCTCTTTTCTCTCTTCTCTCCGTTCTCTCTTCTCTCCGTTCTCTCTTCTCTCCGTTCTCTCTTTTCTCTCTCTTTCTCTTTTCTCTCTTCTCTCTCTTCTCTCTCTTTCTCTCTTCTCTCCATTCTCTCTTTTCTCTCTCTTTCTCTTTTCTCTCTTCTCTCTCTTCTCTCTTTTCTCTTTCTTTCTCTTTTCTCTCTTCTCTCCGTTCACTCTTCTCTCTTCTCTCTTCTCTCCGTTCTCTCTTCTCTCCGTTCTCTCTTCTCTCCGTTCTCTCTTTTCTCTCTCTTTCTCTTTTCTCTCTTCTCTCTCTTCTCTCTCTTTCTCTCTTCTCTCCATTCTCTCTTTTCTCTCTCTTTCTCTTTTCTCTCTTCTCTCTCTTCTCTCTCTTCTCTCTTTTCTCTTTCTTTCTCTTTTCTCTCTTCTCTCTCTTCTCTCCGTTCTCTCTTCTCTCCGTTCTCTCTTCTCTCCGTTCTCTCTTCTCTCCGTTCTCTCTTCTCTCCGTTCTCTCTTCTCTCTCTTCTATCCGTTCTCTCCGTTCACTCTTCTCTCCGTTCACTCTTCTCTCCGTTCTCTCTTCTCTCCATTCTCTCTTCTCTCTGTTCTCTCTTCTCTCCGTTCTCTCTTCTCTCTCTTCTCTCTGTTTTTTCTCTGTAATTTGCTCCAGCGGAGGGAAAAAAAGTTCCTTCCTGATCCCCTGAGAGGCAATTGGATTTTCTGTGGATCAACTTGACATATAAATGTCAGTACTCAGTTATATTCTGTACATTTAAGAAAGAATCCAGGACTTTTTAAAAGCAATCTACTGAGCTGACCAGAACCCCCTCTGGAGGGAGTCTATTCCACATTTTCACAGCTCTTACTGTGAAGAAGCCTTTCCGTATTTGGAAATCTCTTTTCCTCTAGATGTAAAGAGCTCCCCCTTGTCCTCTGTATGACCTAAACAAACTCTATGGCTGGCTTTACTATGGCAGTGATATCCTGTTGGGGAGATTACTTATCATTCAGAGTTCAGGAAGCGAAGTTGAGACCCCCAATAGTGAAGTTATGTCATCACAATGGTGTCACAGCCAAACATCCAGGGACAACTTTTTTCTTTTTTTCATAACCGGACCACTTTTCATTATGCTGCCCCTGTAAACACGGACTGCCATGGACATATTGGGGTTGATTTACTAAAAGCAAGTGAAGCTCTGCTGACTTCCATCATCCAATCTTGAAAGAAAAAAAATGCTCTTTTTTAAAAAAAAAAAAACACCCGCCTTGCACGTGATTGGGTGTTCTTTTGTAAAGTGACATTCTAGGTCATTCTCTAAGCTCTGGGGGGGATCATTTCTGTGCAAAGTGAAGGGTCTAGTTGCCTTTTTAGTAAAGCCGCCCCTTAGTATTGTGTCTCGGAGTGACTAAAAACATTTCAGTGATTTGGTGTAACTGGTTTCATCTCAGCACGTGTTTTGTAAAGGTGCTGACTGCACTATCTGGCATTGAGCCACCAGAGAGAGATTCTTCAAATTTTTTGAAAATATGGACTTGGGAATGTTCTCGTCATGCACAGGTATAACGGTATGCTTTCTCTTTGGTGGCTGGCTTCAGGTTTGCTTGTTGCACGCCTGTCGATTAACCGGTTAATCCACAGGTGTGTAAGGTAAGGCTGCCGCTTTGTTGCCCATACAGGGTAACCGGAGCCCTGTAGGAGTAATTTTCAGGTATGTCTGAGTCCATGTGCATGCTGGTTATTGTCTGAATTCAATTAGCAATGTCCAGTAAATGGAAACCCCAATCCCCCCCCCCCCTCGATCTTCTTCCTGCACACGTTATTTACACTTTATTAACACTAACTGCAAAAGATAACAATGTGTCCTAATTAGCGGAACCGGCCGATGAAAACAGGAGGCTTCTGGTCACCTCCTAATCCACTTACCAGGGCTGGGAGAAGCAGGCGGTCTTCAAAGATTGGCCTAACTCAATGAGCGAGTTTCCTGCGTGCCTATAAACAGACTGAGGCCCGTATTGTGTACCACGTGTCCGGAGTGGGACTATCTGTTACTGCAAAGCGCTTCTCGGCCTTTCAGCTAAGATCAAGTGTAGGCAGTTGGGGCACGGGTGTAATTTCCCCCCCCCGGGAAAAACTGGATGGGCCCAGTTCCAGTTTGAATGGGTCTACATTGTCCAGCCATGGGCTGGGAAGGCAGAGTCCGCAGTGTCTGTGCTTCCTGGGAGTGGTTGCCGTAGAGGGGGGCTCTTAGTAACACTTGGGTGTGGGACCCCACGGTGTGAACAGGCACATGGTCACAGCACTAAAAACCTTTTCTGCATTGCTCCTCTATGGGTTAGGACAGTTTCTCCACCAGGGTCCCTCCAATGGTTGCTAGGGGTTCCTTCAGCAATGACCAATTTTTCCCTCTCAGATAAGTTCCCAGTGACACCAATGATCTTTTTAGCTATCTGTAGGGGGAAATTCTTCCCCAAGACCATAGATGTGAGGAACACTCTTCCACTGACCATTACACTAATGTATCATGAGTTGTAGATATAGTCATTTTTAGAGGGGGGCTCTTGAGGGGAGCTCTTAGTAACACTTGGTTGTGGGACCCCACGGTGTGAACAGGCACATGGTCACAGCACTAAAAACCTTTTCTGCATTGCTCCTCTATGGGTTAGGACAGTTTCTCCACCAGGGTCCCTCCAATGGTTGCTAGGGGTTCCTTCAGCAATGACCAATTTTTCCCTCTCAGATAAGTTCCCAGTGACACCAATGATCTTTTTAGCTATCTGTAGGGGAGAAATTCTTTCCCAAGACCATAGATGTGAGGAACACTCTTCCACCGACCATTACACCAATGTATCATGAGTTGTAGATATAGCCATATTTAACAGGGGTTCCCTGAGACCGAAAGGTTTTTTCAAGGGTTCCTCTTGAAAAGGTTGAGAGTCTGCGCTGGGCCTTTTGGCAATGTTTGCTACCAGGCCTCAGGGCCCAGCCAGTACACATTGCACGACCACTATTTTATATTATTTATTTTTTCCTTCATGTTTGTCACTCGTTCACTTTTTTTTTTTTTTTTCACTGGATGGAGGGTGTGAGTCCTCGGGCTTGCCCTGAAATCTAGGGAAAGGATGTGTGACCAATCGGGTTCCTTTCCCCCCACTGAACCTGGGATTCTCTGTTCGGGAGAGTCCCTCAACCTAGTACTCAGCGGTTGGTTTCAGGTGTCCACGAGGAGAGGGATCCACCAGGCCTTTTGGTTAGGTGGACCAAGGTGGTAACCTTGTCCTTGTCAGGAGTCTTGTGCCCCAGGAGATCAGGGAAAGGTCCTACCCCTTCGGTCCTATAATAGGGCTTACCTGTAGGTAATGTGACTATCCCCTAAACTTGCACTGTTTAGGAGATATTCAGAGTGCATTCAGCCAGTGACGTCACCTGCGCATGCGCTTTGAAGGTCTGGCATACCGTGCAAGGACCTTCAGAGCCCGTGCCGTAAATGGCGGCTCCCGCACACATGAGCGGGAGTGACGTCATCGCGCCTCTGGCCACTCATGTAGCCTAGAGGCCGCGAACCTGGAAGGAAGGCCGGGGGAGGATGGAAGCCCTCCGAGCAGTGACAGGGCACCATTGGAAGGCTTCGTTTTAAGGTAAGTCTTTCAGAATTTTTTTGTTTTCTAGACTGTGGTGTATTACGTTGTATTTTTTTTTTTGTTGTTGCACCACCGCGGATTCAATAAAAAAAAAAAAATCTGTTCATAGTATCCAGTTGGGGCTCTCCACCATCATTCTGGCCTTTGGGCTAGGATGACTGGCTGTATAGTACCCCTTCTGGTATTTTGGGGGTCCTGAGGGACCCTCCTTGTGGGAAAGAATCTAAATTCAGCGCCCACTGGGTAAGGTGGAGGTCAGTAGTACTTCCCTGGTGTGAAGGTGCCCAGTGCCTCCTGATTGGAGCAGTGCTACCTTTTGTGGTTAGGGAGGCAGAGAGCCTGAAGCGTTAATTGCCCCCTGGGAGTGGTGACCAGGGTTGCTCCTGGTATCCCTATGGGTTTGAGTCTCAATCGTGAGAACAAGCGCTAGGCCACAACACCACTTGTTTTTTCTGCACTTGGGGTAGGCCTTCTGGCCAAGTCTTGGGCAATTTTTGTTACCAGGCCGCAAGGCCTTGCCATTTAATCAACTTTTTTTTATTTATTGCTCTCCATTCATGTGTCACTGCACTCTGTGTGTTTTATATTTCACTCACAGGATGGTAGGTTGTAGATTGTGCCAACCCTGAAGTCTAGGGGGAGGATATGTGGCCCTTAGGTTTCTTCCAAGCCTTTATTGGGGGTCTCTTTTTGGGAGAGTCCCTCACTTAGTAGTCAGTGATTATCCTCGGCCAGTCACAAGGAGAGGGGTCCACTAGGCCTTTTGGCTAGGTGGACTAGGGAGTGTCTTGCCCTTGTCAGGAGTCCTTCACCTCCGGGGGTTCAGAGAGGGATCCTTTCTCTTCGAGAGGGGACCTTATGACACACCCTACTGTACTTTTTTCTGTGTGTTCACATACACTTTTTTTGACTCGCTTTGGTGTTTAGTTTTTGAGCACCACACCATGTGCTCGGGGGGTGAGGGGTGTGGTCAATGTCTTTACCAGTGACACCATTTAACACCGGACAACTCTCTGTGATCAAGCCCGTATTGAGTGAAATGTTAGAGGAAAATGGAAAGGGTCCTAAATGAGGCTATGTCTGGGTTTAATAAAGTTGGATGTTATCTGATGTCACTGGTGTGTGACTTCTGCCTTTCCTATTGACATTATACAGGCCAGTTAAAGATAGCTTAAGCCTACATTTGGGGTTTATTTTAGCTCACCTCTTTTTGATTCCTCATTTCTCATTGGTAATTACCCAACCAGTCTACTGAGAACTGAGTCCCAGGCCTTTTGAATTAACCTTTGCTCCCCCTGTGTAAGCATACCAGTTCATTTATTCATCTATAGCAGCCCTTCTCAGCCTTTTATCTTGGGGGAACCCTTGAAATAACTCTATGGGCTCAGGGAACCCATAATAATTACTATATCTACAGGTCATGGTATACTACCATGATGGACACTAAGAAGAATGTTCCTTGCATTGATGGTCAGTGGGAAGAATGTAGCTTCCATTGATGGTCAGTGGGAAGAATGTTCCTTACATTTGGAGTCAGTGAGAAGAATGTACCTTCCATTGGTGGTCAGTGAGAAGAATGTACCTTCCATTGGTGGTCAGTGGGAAGAATGTACCTTCCGTTGGTGGTCAATGGGAAGAATGTACAGGTATCTTCCATTGGTCAGTGGGAAGAATATTACTTCCATTGATGGCCAGTGGGAAGAATGTACAGGTACCTTCCATTGATGGTCAGTGGGAAGAATGTTCCTTCCATTGGTGGTCAGAGGGAAGAATGTCCCTTGCATTGGTGATCAGTGAGAAGAATGTCCCTTACGTTGGTGATCAGTGGGAAGAATGCCCCTTACATTGGTGGTCATTGGGAAGGAAACCCGCTTACAGATAGCTAAAAAGATCATTGATGTCAGTGGTTACTTGTCTGAAAGTCAAAAGTTGCTCATTACTCAAGGAACCCCTAGAACACGTGTAAAACACAAGGCCTGTGGACCAAATGTGGCCCACCAGTCTATTTCATGTGGCCCTTGCACCTCTCCTGCAGCTGTGGCACCCCCCTCGTCTTTGCCCTCACCTTGTCTCAGCAGTTGGCAGCAGAGAGGAGGACGGAACTCCTGCACTTCTCTGTGCAGCCACAGCACCCCCCTCGTCTCTGCCTCCCCTGGTCTCAGCATTCAGCAGACTCCAGCAGCTAGTTCAAGCCCTCCTCTGGTTCTCCAGACCCTGCACTTTCCCCTTCCCAGCTCTGCACCTTAGCTTCTTCCTGGCCGCAGCACAAGGTAAGGGGGTGCACTGTGATGTAAGGGTGAGTGGGGTACTCTTGACTTCTGATGGATAAGGGGCTCTTGAAATCTGATGTCAGAGGCATTGGGGTGCTTTGGACATCTGGTCTTACAGATACAACTGGCCCTTTGAGGGCAACCATAATGTTGATGTGCCCTGCAATAAAACTGAGTTTGCCACCCCTGCCCTCGAAAACCTCTTCTTCTTCCACCAAGCCTTGGTTGAGAAAGGCTGATATACAGTGTATTTTGCCTGCTGGTGGCATCAGTCACTTGAAGATGTTTGGTGTTGAAGCTCTCCTCCAAATTGTAGACTTTTAAATTCCTGGGCAGCTCATGAGGCCCATATTAAAACTGCTAGAGAAGGCGAATGGCCAAGCGTGATCTGGAGAGCCCCACAGGATGCATGCTCGGGTTTCACAAGTCCCAGGGAAATACTGACACTTCAGAGCTGCACTTTAAGACGAGGGGAACTATTTTCCCAGGCTACGAGATGGCGCGCAGCTGGCTAGACTCCCACCACGGAAAGGGCTAAGAGTCTGAAGTCTTGCCAGGGTCTCAGCATGTATAATGAAAGCAGAGGGTTGGAAGGTCAACGTGGGTCCTGCCAGACTTTAGCACAGCTGTCGGCCGCCCGGCTGATTTCATCCTCCAAGTAGCAATAACATGAAGATACTGTCACATGGAAGTAAGGCACTGGAATAAGATGCTCTGTAGTCCTGGCCTGTTGGAGGAAGCAGGTGTAGGCGGCAGGTGACTTCATTTTTTTCTTGTGTGCTTGCATAGGTTAAAGGGTTTTCCAACTTATACTTACATCGGAATATACATGTACAATATGAAAGTGCCGAAACAAGCTCCGTTATATACAGTAAGCAGTTTTATAAATGCAGTTGAAGCCAATTATAAATATATCTGTATCCACCCTTCCAGCAGAGGTGTTTAGTAAATTTAGTTTGCTGGGTAATAGTCTGCCAGGCCGATTTTTAACTTTCCACTTGGCTCTCCATGAAGTTCAGGGTTGCACTGTTCCTGGCTGCTGCCACTAGTTGTCATTGGCACTTGGGGCAATAGACAAGGGAGCTGTAACAACTTTGAGTTATGAATATGTACTGTATGTCCCCTTGGCCCACAACTAGGAGGTTCATGGCCAGTGGTGCAGGCTGGGGGGTGGGGGGGGGTTATAAATGTTTGGGGAATGGCCTAGTGAGCTCTTTCTCACTGGGCTGTGGCCTGGGGAGGTCTATGCCGTAGGGCTTGTGCTAACTAGGCCAGAAGCCTGTGTGGACCTTGCACAATCCCTTAAGCTTCCCCGCCTGGTTGAGAGAGGGTTCAGCACCCAAGGTGGAAAGCCAGAAGAAGTCCTGCTTGGGGGGGGGTGGTGTGAAGTCTGCCCTCAGAGGATACCGGCACTCCTTTGGATGGAGGAGGAGTGTGGTGGAGTCTGGAACCCATGTTGCTGGATGAAATTGAGACCCTAATTCTTTCTCTCTGTGAGCCAGGGCATTAAAACCTTGAAAAAGACTAAAGCGACTGGCGCCTTTCATTGTTTAACTCTCCACTGAGGCTATGGATATACCCGAGGGTAATGTCAGCCTCCCCCTGCATCAACTGTTTTCTCATCCACCGGTCTAGGGGTACAAATCTAAAGATAAATGTATGTCTAAAGCAACTACCAGTGATAACTCAAAATTGTGTTTGTTGTTGGAGGTGCATTTTGAACTATAGATAGCTCTGCTCTCTCCTGTAAAGCTGTTCTCTCACGTGTATGCTGTTCTCCAGTGCAAGTAAAGCTGAAATCTACATTCCTTTAAGATCTCAGTGCCCCACCTTATCACATGGTCATCATTTTTTTTTCCCCAGGTAAACATCTACAAACTTTCAATGGTTGTCCACAATGGGCACTGTAAATGGGTTTTTTATGCTTCCTATGTGCTTCCATTCTTCTTTATTGGTCATATTCATAGTAGCTTTACAAGCCAGCATACTTGGACTTGCGTTTTTAGTTCAAGATGATTACATCAAGACTGGGCAAATCCCAGGAGCCAGGTAGCCAATGCCCCTTCACATTTGTACGATGTAACTTGTGGCTAGTTTTTTAGGTTTGCTCTAGTTGTTGCCAATGGAGCCGGAAAAAAATAACAAACTTCTGGCTCCTGGATTGGGCACACTGGTTCCCGAATTCCATAATAATTTGACCACCCTTGGATGAAATGGTGACCTTTTTATAGGACGTTGAAGAGCACGCCCATAGTGACTTTTGGAGTTCTTTGGCCGTCTTGGTCTGTGAAAATGTAGCCTAGATTGTGCTTGATTGTCTAGGTAGCGAATGTTGTGGAAATAGCCTGCTTCCGGCATTAAGTTTCACTGAAAGTTAAGAGAAGGAAAGCTGAATGTTCCTGCCAGAATAATAACCATTGTCCTACTGCTCTTCATGGCCTGTCGCAGAGCCAGGTAAGCAGAAGAGGATGACCACCAAACGCTAACCACAGGAAATGCAGAGGCAGCTGGTGGCGGGTGTATAGCGGTGTCCATGCTATGATGGAAGCACCAAAGCATAGCCCAGATGCCACCTGCCCATATTGGTCCTTTTATTGATTGTAAGTGGACACTATTTTGAACTTGTAGTGTACTTAGGTCTGTTGCACCGGGTCTCCCCTTTTACCTATTGTAATATTTGGGGGGGGGGGGGGGGGGTCAGATTACCAGCCAGCCGCATTGGTGAAAACAAACAGTCTTTATCAAAAGGTAAAATGAAAAAAAGTTGACTTTGGCAATAAACAAACAAATCAGTCCACACTTCAGGTACACAGAATAAGACTTTGGCTCACCACCAACATAAGCTTGTCCTACCACAGGGTGTTTAAGGTTCCCGCCTACTTTAGGGGTCCTGAAAATGTCACAAGACCTCAGCAGCAGAATCTCAGTAACAAGGCTTCCGCAGGTATTGCGACAATTTCAGGACCCCTGAAGTAGGCGGGAACCTTAAAAACCCTGTTGTGGGACAAGCTTTTGCTGGGGGTGAGCCAAAGTCTTATTCTGTGTATCTGAAGTGTGGACTGATTTGTTTGTTTATTGCTGAACTCTGTTGGACCAGGTCTCTCCTTTTACCTATTACCAAACAAATCAGTCCACACTTCAGGTACACAGACAAAGACCTTGGCTCACCACCAGCATGAGCTTGTCCCACCATAGGGTGTTTAAGGTTCTCGCCTACTTCAGGGGTCCTGAAATTGTCGCAAGACCTCAGCAGCAGCATCTCAGTAACAAGACTGTCCGCAGCAACACACAACTATCGTCCTCCACTCAACACCTCGCAGACACCTGCTGACTGCTTCCTGCCCTTTTCAGCCCTCTCTTGCAGGTGGATTAACACCTTCAGGACCAAAATACACGTGATAAGGATTGGAGGCTCTTCCTGACTTAAAACCTCTCCTAGCCTCCAAATTCTGGGCCCCGTGTGAGAATTTAACAATCCTGGGAGAACTGCAAGTCCATTTGTTCCCCTTTTCTGGATCACCCCTGCATGGGTGGAAATCCCTGAGTACTCCTAAACTGTCTCTTGTTGTCCCCCTTCACCACAACCCAAACAGCGGTGATTTACAGGCACCGTATACCTATTTTCCAGGAGCCATTGATGGTGAACTGCACACTATTGATTAATTTATGGGTGGAACATCTCTGTCCATCATCTGAGGCTGAACTGCACTGTCCCAGTTTTTCCCATAGTGGCGGTACAGACTTTATTTTATTTAGGCATTTTTTCCGCATTCACATTTATTTTAATTTCCAGTTTACTGAATGGGGGAACCTTTTTAATAGTCCATAAAAAACATGCCGGAATGCATCAAAACACTGCGAAAGATGCTCCTACGTTAATGAGCCTCATAAAACTGTCATATGAATAGTGGTGTGGACATCGGAACCCCTTCGGAGAACATCTGTCCATCTCTCCTTCCTCCCCTCCTGGTGTGAGGGTGGGAGAGGAGACAACTGCTGCATTCATTGATGTGCCCACAGTATACCCATTTCATT
The DNA here is from genome assembly GCF_042186555.1 of Aquarana catesbeiana. Taxonomy (NCBI): domain Eukaryota; kingdom Metazoa; phylum Chordata; class Amphibia; order Anura; family Ranidae; genus Aquarana; species Aquarana catesbeiana. The sequence goes on along the minus strand of NC_133333.1, from coordinate 4,771,441 downwards.
AGTCATAGGCCTCCACCCCCCCCCCCCCCCGGGAGGACATTCAGTCCTCGGGGCATCTTGTTCCTCAGACTTTTTTCCATGAATAAACTTTTCCTTTCTGTATCTGAGCCTGGAATGGTTCCAGAGACTAAGAGGCCAGACTGGTATTGTAGATCTGCATACTCTGCCAGGTATTAAAGGGATAGACACCCACCGGCCACTTTATTAGGTGCACCTTGCTAGTCCCGGGTTGGACCCCCTTTTGCCTTCATTCTTGGTGGCATAGATACAACAAGGTATTGGAAACGTTCCTCAGAGATTTTGCTCCATAGTCACATGATAACATCACACAGTAGCTGCAGATTTGTGGGCTGCACATCCATGATGCCAATCTCCCATTTCACCACATCCCAAAGGTGCTCTATTGGATGAGATGTGGTGAGTGTGGAGGCCATTGGAGTACAGTGACCTCATTGTCCAGTGGTGAGATGATTGGAGCTTTGTGACATGGTGCATTATCCTGCTGGAAGGAGCCATCAGAAGATGGGGACACTGTAGTCATAAAGGGATGGACATGGTCAGCAACAATACTCAGGTAGGCCGTGGTGATTAAACCCCATCCCCCACACCATTACACCCCCACCACCAGCCTGAACCAGTGATATCCCATCCCCCACACCATTACACCCCCACCACCAGCCTGAACCGGTGATATCCCATCCCCCACACCATTACACCTCCACCACCAGCCTGAACCGGTGATATCCCATCCCCCACACCATTACACCCCCACCACCAGCCTGAACTGGTGATACCCCATCCCCCACACCATTACACCCCCACCACCAGCCTGAACCGGTGATATCCCATCCCCCACACCATTACACCCCCACCACCAGCCTGAACCAGTGATATCCCATCCCCCACACCATTACACCCCCACCACCAGCCTGAACCGGTGATACCCCATCCCCCACACCATTACACCCCCCACCACCAGCCTGAACTGGTGATATCTTATCCCCCACACCATTACACCCCCACCACCAGCCTGAACTGGTGATACCCCATCCCCCACACCATTACACCCCCCACCACCAGCCTGAACTGGTGATATCCTATCCCCCACACCATTACACCCCCACCACCAGCCTGAACCGGTGATATCCCATCCCCCACACCATTACACCCCCACCACCAGCCTGAACCGGTGATATCCCATCCCCCACACCATTACACCTCCACCACCAGCCTGAACCGGTGATACCCCCTCCCTCTCACCATTACACCCCCCACCACCAGCCTGAACCGGTGATACCCCATCCCCCACACCATTACACCCCCACCACCAGCCTGAACCAGTGATATCCCATCCCCCACACCATTACACCCCCACCACCAGCCTGAACCGGTGATACCCCATCCCCCACACCATTACACCCCCCACCACCAGCCTGAACTGGTGATATCTTATCCCCCACACCATTACACCCCCACCACCAGCCTGAACTGGTGATACCCCATCCCCCACACCATTACACCCCCCACCACCAGCCTGAACTGGTGATATCCTATCCCCCACACCATTACACCCCCACCACCAGCCTGAACCGGTGATATCCCATCCCCCACACCATTACACCCCCACCACCAGCCTGAACCGGTGATATCCCATCCCCCACACCATTACACCTCCACCACCAGCCTGAACCGGTGATACCCCCTCCCTCTCACCATTACACCCCCCACCACCAGCCTGAACCGGTGATACCCCATCCCCCACACCATTACACCCCCACCACCAGCCTGAACCGGTGATATCCCATCCCCCACACCATTACACCCCCCACCACCAGCCGGATCCGGTGTTAAAACGCAGGATGGATCCAGGCGCCAAATTCTGACCCCAACATCTGAATGTCGGAGCTGAAATCCAGACTCATCAGACCAGACAACGTTTTTCCAATCTTCTATTGTCCAATTTTGGTGATCCTGTGCCAATTGTAGCCTCAGTTTCCTGTTCTTAGCTGACAGGAGTGGCACCCGGTGTGGTCTTCTGCTGCTGTAGCCCATCTGCTTCAAGGTTGGATGTGTTGTGCATTCAGAGATGGTATTCTGCATACCTTGGGTGTAACGAGAGGTTATTTGAGTTACTGTTGTCTTTCTATCATCTGGAACCAGTCTGCCCATTCTCCTCTGACCTCAACAAGGCATTTTCCTCCACACAACTGCCGCTCACTGGATATTTTCTCTTTTTCCCACCATTCTCTGTAATCCCGAGAGATGGTTGTGTGTGAAAATCCCAGAAATACTCAGACCGTCCCGTCTGCCACCAACAACCATGCCACGTTCAAAGTCACCGAGATCCCCTTTCTTCCCCATTCTGATGCTCAGTTTGAACTTCAGCAAGTTCAAACTTTTGCCTTCCCCCATCCCCCCTCCCAGCTCAAATCCTCTCCCTCTGCAAATCCTCCCCCCCCCCCCGCACCAATCGACCCAAAAAAAGAAAAAATCATTCCTAGCAGACATCCTCTGCCCCTCAAATTTCTCTTCCCAGTACACATCCTCTCCCCCCACTCCAAATCCCCCCCAAGCACAAATTCCCATCCCCCCTGTCCCGCCTAGCATAAATCTCCCACCCCAAATTTCCCCTCCTAGCACAATAACCCCCCACTCATCCCTGCTAGCCCACATTCCCACCCTACTCCCCCCCCCCCCCCCCGAACAATTCATAACCCCTGCCAACCCTAAAGACCCTCGCCCCAATCTTCTTGAGGTGTCTTCCCCAGCCCCTCATGATACCACAGAGCCCATGGCAGCTTCCCCCCCTGACCACCCCTTGTCCCGGCCTTGCCCTGCCCCAGTGTGCAAGCAAAACCCATTGGTTTTTAACCTGAACTGTTAGCCAGGGTCAGTTCGGTTTGTTGTCTATAAACGCACACAGCCCGGCTCGGGAGCACGCACAAAGGGGTGCCTTCTTACCGCCCATGAAGGGGTGCCTTCTTACCGTCCATGAAGGGGTTCTTTCTTACTGCCCATGAAGGGGTGCCTTCTTACCGTCCATGAAGGGGTGCCTTCTTACCGTCCATGAAGGGGTTCCTTCTTACCGCCCACGAAGGGGTGCCTTCTTACCGTCCATGAAGGGGTGCCTTCTTACCGCCCACGAAGGGGTGCCTTCTTACTGCCCATGAAGGGGTGCCTTCTTATCGCCCACGAAGGGGTGCCTTCTTACCGTCCATGAAGGGGTTCCTTCTTACCGCCCACGAAGGGGTGCCTTCTTACTGCCCATGAAGGGGTGCCTTCTTACTGCCCATGAAGGGGTGCCTTCTTATCGCCCACGAAGGGGTGCCTTCTTAACGAAGGGGTGCCTTCTTACCACCCATGAAGGAGTGCCTTCTTAATGAAGGGGTGCCTTCTTACCACCCATGAAGGAGTGCCTTCTTAATGAAGGGGTGCCTTCTTACCACCCATGAAGGGGTGCCTTCTTACCGCCCACGAAGGGGTGCCTTCTTACCGCCCACATAGGGGTGCCTTTTTACCGCCCACATAGGGGTGCCTTTTTACCGCCCACATAGGGGTGCCTTTTTACCATCCACAAAGTGGGGCCTTCTTATCGCCTACGAAGGGGTGCCTTTTTGCCACCCACAAAGGGGTGCATTCTTACTGCCCACAAAGGGGTGCATTCTTAGTTCTTACCACCCATGAAGTTGTATGTGTGAAACGCGTCTATGTGACTGAATTCTGGTGTCCTTGGTGTCATCAGGGTGATTTTCAATAAAGGCATTTTGGAACCTTTGGAAGTGCAGCCGTTCTTCTTCTTTTTTAAGGGGTGCATTCTTATCCACAAAGGGGTGCCGTCTTGGTTCTTACCACCCATTAAGGGGTACCTTCTTACCGCCCACAAAGGGGTGCCTTCTTACCACCTGGCAAGCTAAGATGGCACCTGGAGAAGGAAGCAGCAGACCGCTCCGGCGGGGGACCCCAGAAGAGGAGGATCGCAGCTGCTCTTTGCAATATCATTACACAGAGAGGGTAAATATAGCATTTTTTTTTTTTAATTATTATTATTTTAACCAAAAAAAGAACATTTTATCCTTTTAGTATCACTTTAAAGGGCCTTTTAATGTTCCTGTAATAGAGCTTAGTTTTGCAGCTCCATGCTTCTGATCTTGGAGTGGCCATACCTAATAATAATAATAATAATAATAATAATAACATTTTAGAAGCTGAAATGTCATTATATATTATCCTGTGTGTACAATGTTTATCAGAATATCAGATTTGTACATCATTGAATTTGGTTGCATTGTTTGGGGTGTGTGTAGGATACAAGTGCGCGTATTGCGGTCATATTAATGGCGGTCAGTACTGATTTCGTGGCTCTGTATGTGGAGCGCACATTCTATATTCTGCCGGCAGTTTCCTGAGATACACTTTTTCCATCTATTTGATGGAAAAGTGAGATTTGCATGTACAGGCATGGAATAAATCATTCATTTCAATCCATTCACTTAATCTGCGTGACGGTGAGATAATTTGGGTGCCGGCGTGTGCTCGGGGGAGATAGGCAATGGCGGGGCCGTGCGCGGAGCGCTGCCGATCAATAACCCCTATCTTGGCGAGGTCAGGACGGGCGGAAATGACTTTCTGGTACAACAGCGGCGCGCGGGTCAGAGGTGTATCGCTTACAATTATTTCATAACAAATATTGTATTGATAGAACGGGGCGATCGCCGCGCCTGGATCACGGAATGACGACGCCCTCTGAATGGCGAATGACCCTTAATTGGGGCGTCTGTGAAGACGAGGGACTTAACTGTGAAATGGACGTCTGTTTTCCCATTAGAGAAAGAGCCATGAAATGTACAATCTGGGCCTCCCAAATCTTTGACATTAATGTTAAGTCTGCCTAAAGCTCTGCGCAGAAGACCCGTCGTTGTGACCCCCTCCCCCCCCCCTCCGAGAGCCATGAAAATCGGGAACCTGCCCTGGAATTAGACTTCAAATCCGCAAAGTTTTTGTGCGCTATTTTTAAACTCCGGAGACAACAAAAGCGCCCGTGACGGACTCCAGAAACCTGGTCTAGTTCTGGGGAAGAAAAAATCTTCTGTGTGTATAAATAATATGAAAATATATATACAAAATATATAATACAAATATATATATATATTTTTTTCTAATAATAATAAAAATAAAAACAATATCTATATTTATTTGAAGAGAGATCGCTAGATAGAGATAAAGAAAGAGAGAGATCATTTTTTAAATAAAAAAAATGTAGATATAATAATAGAAAATATATCTATATACTATGTAGTGGGTATAGAAAAAAAATCAACCCCCCCCCCCCCTCCCCTTTAAAATCAAATTTTGTTGCATTGAAGCCTGAAATGAAGACAGACACAGTTTTTGTTTTATCCAGCTGTATCTACTCTCAAAGTGAAAGATATAACACCAACATCTCAGAAAAAAAATAAAAATTCGAAAACAGAAGTTGGAAAAAGGATTCCCCCCCCCCCCCCCCCCCCCATGTCAGTATTTTGTTGAACTACCTTTTGCTTTAATTCCATCCTTTAGTCTGTTGGGATTTGTCTCCACTAACTTTGCACATCTAGACTTTGCAATATACTCTTCTTCTTTACAGAACTGCTCAAGTATTACCCCCCATAACAGGATATTACCCCCCATAACAGGATATTACCACCCCCATAACAGGATATTACCACCTCCAATAACAGGATATTACCACCCCCAATAACAGGATATTACCCCCCATAACAGGATATTACCCCCCCCCCCCCCAATAACAGGATATTACCCCCCATAACAGGATATTACCACCCCCATAACAGGATATTACCACCCCATAACAGGATATTACCCCCCCATAACAGGATATTACCACCCCATAACAGGATATTACCCCCCCATAACAGGATATTACCACCCCCCATAACAGGATCTTACCACTATAACAGGATATTACCCCCAATAACAGGATATTACCACCCCCATAGCAGGATATTACCACCATAACAGGATATTACCCCCCCCCCCCCCCATAACAGGATATTACCCTCCATAACAGGATATTACCACCATAACAGGATATTACCCCCCCCCCCCATAACAGGATATTACCCTCCATAACAGGATATTACCACCCCCATAACAGGATATTACCACCCCTATAACAGGATATTACCCCCCATAACAGGATATTACCCCCCCATAACAGGATATTACCCCCAATAACAGGATATTACCACCCCCCATAACAGGATATTACCACCCCATAACAGGATATTACACCCCCATAACAGGATATTACCACCATAACAGGATATTACCACCCCCCATAACAGGATATTACCTCCCCATAACAGGATATTACCACCCCCATAACAGGATATTACCACCCCCATAACAGGATATTACCCTCCATAACAGGATTATTACCACCTCCATAACAGGATATTACCATTAGCCCCCCAAAAACAGGATATTACCCCCAAAACCAGGATATTACCACCCCCCCATAACAGGATATTACCCCCCCCCCCCATAACAGGATATTACCACCCCCATAACAGTATATTAGAACTCCCATAACAGGATATTATCACCAATTCAATTTTAGACTCATCCTGACCAGAACACCTTTTTCCACGTGGCCTCAGAATCTACAAGGTGTGTTTAAGGTGGTCAGATGAGACTAAAATGGAATAATGTGGCCTCAACACCAAACAATATGTCTGGTGGAAATCCATCCAAATAACACCATTCCTACAGTAAACCATGGAGGGGGTAATATCCTGTTATGGGGGGTGATAATATCCTGGTATGGGGGGTGATAATATCCTGTTATGGGGGCTGGTAATATCCTGTTATAGGGGTGGTAATATCCTGGTATGGGGGGAGGGGTGGTAGTATCCTGGTATGGGGGAGGGGTGGTAGTATCCTGTTATGGCGGTGGTAATATCCTGGTATGGGTGGTGGGGTATTATTCTGGTATGGGGGGAGGGGTGGTAGTATCCTGTTATGGGGGTGGTAATATCCTGGTATGGGGGGAGGGGTGGTAGTATCCTGGTATGGGGGAGGGGTGGTAGTATCCTGTTATGGGGGTGGTAATATCCTGGTATGGGTGGTGGGGTATTATCCTGGTATGGGGGGAGGGGTGGTAGTATCCTGTTATGGGGGTGGTAATATCCTGGTATGGGGGGAGGGGTGGTAGTATCCTGGTATGGGGGAGGGGTGATAGTATCCTGTTATGGGGGTGGTAATATCCTGGTATGGGTGGTGGGGTATTATCCTGGTATGGGGGGAGGTGTGGTAGTATCCTGTTATGGGGGTGGTAATATCCTGGTATGGGGGTGTTTCTCTGCAGCAGGGACTGGAGCACTTGTCAGGACAGAAGGAAAAATAGATGGGGCAAAATATCATAACATTCTTGAGGAAAATCTGCTGCCCTCTGCTGGCTGGCAGAAGGTTATTAATGGGAAGTCTTTGATAATGCCCTGTGGGAAGGGGTGAAACGCGTTGATGCAAGTTCCGGTTCCTTAGTGACGCCCTGTCCAGCAAGCGGCGGAACGCACGCAGGGTCGCAATAGCCGAGCTGACTGCCCTGACGGAACACTGTAAGGGTGATTTTTTTACCCTTTTATATAATAAACAGGAACCTACTACGGTATATGGATTCTCTTTTCTTCATATGAGTGGTGACTACATAGGAAGATACAGAGGAAGATGCATCTCCCCGCTCACCACTATAAGTTTAATAGACCCACATGCAGTCCTGCTAAGGGGTCCATACCATCTGGTGAGTAAAAGCACAAGGGGGGTCCTTTTTCCAACTCTGTGATTCTGTTTTTGACTTTTGGATTTTTTTTCTGACATGTTGGTGTCTCTCTCACTTGGATGTTAGTACATTGCCCTTAGTAAATACAGCTGGATAAAACAAAAATGGTTGCTGTCTTCATTTCAGGCTGCAAAGCAACAAAATGTGATTATTTTAAAGGGGGTGATTCTTTTTCCGCAGTATATCCACTGTAACTATGTGATAAGATCCATACTTGGTGTTCAGCTTTAAAATAATCCCACCATGAGAAGTCCTTGTTCATGGCAGGATCATCCTTCCTGTTATGAGGTGACAACGCATTATCCCGGTCCCCCATTTGTCCTCATGTGTTGTCACCTTGTCACGTGGACATCTGATTGGAGGCTACAAATGGCTGTTTCAGCTCACATTGCACAGATATATTCCACCATTGTCACCCTCCAGAAAACCTGCCTCGAGATGTGCCATGCGACCATCCCTGGAGTGCTTGGAGACAAGAAGCGGCTGCAAAGAGGCGGCGGGAGACCAGCAGGACTGAGATGAAACAAAGAGTGAAAAAAAAAAGGTGACAATATCGCAAAGAGCAAACAGAACCTCCTTCATTTGAGGTTTCCATGTAGTTTAATGCTTATCCCAGCTCCAGCGCTGAGATCCATAAATTAGAAGGACCCATTGTGGGCAATATTACTGCTTTCTTTTCTTCTCACCCAATCAGAGCAGAGCAGCGACCCTTTCCTTCCTCTATTCTGTCAGTTCTGTTCTACATATAGGACTCTTATCATAAGATGTGGATACGTTGGGGTTGATTCAGAGGCGTAACTAGAACCTTCAGGGCCCCCCCAGTGCAAGAAACCATGAAGGGCCCCCTAGCCGGCACCCTTCTCACTGATCCCAGGGGCCCTTTACCCCCACCGTGGGACCCTTTATTACAGTCCTGCAGCGAGGCCACCTTCCTGCCATCTTTGGGTTTCCCCTCACAGTGGTGGAATGCCAGAGCCCCGTTTGCAAGCGCGACCTTTTGCGACCCGGTAGTTCCGCCACTGGTGTCAGTAGTTTTTTTTTTTTTTTTTTTTGTTATTTTTCTTACCATTATATTTTAGTTATTCATTTACAATTTTATTTTTTATTATTTTTAAAAACATTTTTAGGACCCCCATTTGGGGGGGGGGGGGGGGGCTTGGTGGAAATATCTGGGGGTCCAAACATACCTCTGATGTTTCACCTTTGAGGCAGAAAAAAGAGACTGAGGACGCCTCAATCTCCATCTCCGCAGCCTCAGCAGCACAGAATGAATGGACAGGAATAGCTCTGTACAGAGGCTTCCCGGTCATTTATAAACTGAAGCATAGGAAACATAGTTTCCTATGCCTCAGCTATGAACGGAAAAAAAAATTATTGGTTAAGGAATCCATTCATTAAGACAAGAAAGGGGCCGGTAGATGATACATTCACCGGCTCCTTCCCCGCTCTCCATCCTGACAGTATTTGCCGCAGCAGCCGGCGGGAAGTGGGAGGGGCAAAACTGGCAGCACTGCGGAAGGGAGGGGGGGGCGGAGGCAAGCACAGGGGTCCAGGGCAGCAGGACAGGGATAAGGAGGCGGCAGGGGTGGCATGTACAGGAACCGATGCCCTCCATTTCCTTCCTGCGGCCGCTGAACGTCTGCAGGAGGGAGAGGAGGAGAGGCTTGGCATTCAGCAGCTGCAGGGAGCAATTGGTTCCTCTACATGCCATTGCATGCCATGCCATCCCTCCCATCCTGGTGTATAGAGGGGGGCCCGACGGGCCCCCTGGATCATGGGGCTGGGTCGCAGTCATAAGCCCTGTACGTATCTATATACAGGGGGTCCCCGAGTTACGAACCTGTTAGGGACTGCCTGCTTGTTCTTAAGCTGGAGTTGTTCGTAAATCGGAAGCGCATGCGCAGAACGGCAGAGACGTCGTTTTCCGATGTTCTGTCAAGTAGCCGCGCATGCGCAGATGGCATTTTCTGATGTGCCCACTTTCGAAAAGTGGCCGCGCATGCGCAGAACGTCGCCTGCCTCCCGTTCGTAAGTAGGAGTCGTTTGCAAGTCGGATGTTCGTAACTCGGGGACCCCCTGTACGCTCCTGGGGTTGATTTACTAAAACTGGAGAGTGCAAAGTTTGGTGCAGCTCTGCACGGCAGCCAATCGGCTTCCAGGTTTTGTTGCCAAAGCTTATATGAACAATCTGAAGTTAAAAGCGGATTGGCTGCACCAGATTTTGCACTCTCCAGTTTTAGTAAATCGCCCCCATAGTGTCCCATTATTATATTTCTACCGTTATGTGAAACAAATTACAAAGTATCAATTCATAGCAGTGCAGTGAAATGGTCCCCCCCCCCCCCCCCCCCAGTGTCCCCTATTAGAAGAATGGAATTACAAAGGAAGCCTCCAGTCTAAGTTCATGGTAGGTGAGGTAAGTCAGAGGGGAGCCGATCGGAAGGAGCTCAGCTGTCCCCGTCCATCTTCTCCAGCCTCTGGATTAGTGGTTGGGGGGGGGGGGGGGGGGGGGGACATTCCTGGGAGTCGTACGTCACATCGGCAATCGTTCCCTACAATTCATTATATTTAATAAGAACTCCTCATCTCTACATTGGGGGGGGACCATTTTGAGGGATCGTTCTCCATAGCCACCAATTTAGCTGTCTTCTGTATAGAGTGGTCAGAGCGGTAACCGCTGGTTTCTGGTTGCTATGGGTTACTGCTCTCAATTGTTTGCTCTGAAGTGACTGTTCCTATGGCCCAGGGGCCACACCCGGCCCACCGCAAGATTTTATACGGCGGGCAGCCAGGGTCAGGGATGTATCTTCAATGTGCAAAGATTGAGGGTTCAGGTCAGCAGAGACTCCCTATGGTCTCTACTTTCATCTGATGTGAGGAAGACTCTGAGGACTCTGATGTAAAGGAGGTACACTGATGTAAGGGGGACTCTGATGGGGACACTAATGTAAAGAGGCACTCTGATGGGGACAGTGATATAAGGGGGACACTGATGTAAGGGGGATTCTGATGGGTAAAATGATGTACAGGGGGACTCTAATAGGGACACTGATGTAAGGAGGGATTCTGATGTAAAGTGGGGACTCTGATGGGAAAGTGATGTAAAGGGGGACTCTGATGGGACAGTGATATAAGGGGGACACTGATGTAAAGGGGGTACTCTGATGGGGACACTGATGTAAAGGGGGGACTCTGATGGGGAAAGTCATTTAGTCATGTACAGAGGGACTCTATTGGGGACACTGATGTAAGGAGGGACTCTGATGTAAAAGGGGGACTCTGGGGAAAGTGATGTAAAGGGGGACTCTGATGGGGACAATGATGTAATGGGGGTACTCTGATGGGAACTCTAATGGAGACACTAATGTAAGGAGGGACTCTGATGTAAAGCGGGGACTCTGATGGGGAAAGTGATGTACAGGGGGACTCTGATGGGGACACTGATGTATGGAGGGACTCTGATGTAAAGGGGGGACTGTGATGTAAAGGGGGACTCTGCTGGGAACTCTAATGGAGACACTGATGTAAGGAGGAACTCTGATGTAAAGGGGGGACTCTGATGGAGCACTGATGTAAGGAGGGACTCTGATGGGGACAGTGATGTAAGGGGAATTCTGATGGGAACACTGAGGTAAAGGGGGTGCTCTGATGGGGACACTGATGTATGGAGGAACTCTGATGTAAAGTGGAGATTCTGATGGGGAAAGTCATGTACAGAGGGACTCTAATGGGGACACCGATGTAAGGAGGGACTCTGATGTAAAGGGGGGACTCTGGGGAAAGTGATGTAAAGCAGGACTCTGATGGGGACAGTGATATAAGGGGAACACTGATGTAAGGGGGACACTGATGGGAACACTGATGTAAAGGGGGTACTCTGATGGGGACACTGATGTATGGAGGAACTCTGATGTAAAGTGGAGATTCTGATGGGGAAAGTCATGTACAGAGGGACTCTAATGGGGACACCAATGTAAGGAGGGACTCTGATGTAAAGGGGGGACTCTGGTGGGGAAAGTGATGTAGAGCAGGACTCTGATGGGGACAGTGATATAAGGGGAACACTGATGTAAGGGGAACACTGATGTAAAGGGGGTACTCTTATGTAAAGGGGGACTCTGGGGACAGTGATATAAGGGGAACACTGATGTAAGGGAGACACTGATGGGAACACTGATGTAAAGGGGGTACTCTTATGTAAAGGGGGTACTCTTATGTAAAGGGGGTACTCTGATGTAAAGGGGGTACTCTGATGGGGACACTGATGTATGGAGGAACTCTGATGTAAAGGGGGGACTCTGATGAGGAAAGTCGATTAGTCATGTACAGAGGGACTCTAATGGGGACACTGATGTAATAAGGGAATCTGATTTAAGGGGGACTCTGGGGAAAGTGATGTAAAGGGGGACTCTGGGGACAGTGATATAAGGGGAACACTGATGTAAGGGAGACACTGATGGGGACACTGATGTAAGAAGGGACTCTGATTTAAGGGGGGACTCTGGGGAAAGTGATGTAAAGGGGGACTCTGATGGGAACTCTAATGGAGACACTAATGTAAGGAGGGACTCTGATGTAAAGCTGGGACTCTGATGGGGACACTGATTTAAGGAGGGACTCTGATGTAAAGGGGGGACTCTGATGGAGACACTGATTTGACATAAGGGGGGAATTTGCTTTGTTAAACTAAAGTTTTGTCTCTCTGGTTCTGAATCGTATCACTCTGATTTAAAACAAATCAAATCAGTTTTATAAATGAATACAATGTAAACATTTTACTTGGATCTTCTTTTCCTGTATATTCGGAGCCCCCCCCCCCGTAGTCCTTTTAGTCCCTCTGTAATGGGCTGTTGCAGCAGCGCCCTCTACAGGCAGATGACGGAGATGTTCTCAGTCTCCTCTATCTGGAGGATCTGCTCTCCTCTACATGAACAGATGCCCAACAGCGATGTTGTTATTCTGTTTATTCTGCTTTGCATATTTCCATTCCAGATAAAGAGCCGATAATAAGTATTTATTTCCATCCATTCTAATAAATTCTGTACATGTTAATCCCTGCGCTCCCTCCATGGTGGGGGGGAGGGGGGGGGGGATGTCCTTGGACAGGCACAGCACTGAATCTGATTGACTAATATGGGTGTCCTATAAGAACCTGTCGGCAGATAATGGAGTTCTTATCCCTCTATAACACTCTCTCTACTCTCTGGGATTGATTTCTGGTCTCTCCGGTGCTCTGATGCCCAAAGACCTCCAGGGCTGTAGGGGGCCTCGGCCCGGCATTACACCACAAGGTGCCCGCAACCGGTCCCAGCAAATGAGATGGTGCTGAGGATCCATCCTGTCTTCCTGTCTTTTCAGCTTATAAAAGCATTGCTTGGATGTGTTTGCAGTGAGGTGACCCGATGTCTCTGCTTCCCAGGGACAGTTTCTAGGGGATAAGTCCCAGGAAAATAAAAACACTGTTAATGGTTATGTCCCTGATTTCTTTACAGCTTTAAAGTAGTTGTAAACATTTCCATATCCCCAGCGAGGTGACCGGCCTCAGGTGATGCACAGAGGCGGAACAAATCCTCTTACATCAGTTGTACCTGTTTATCTGCAGTCCTCTCCTCTCTACATCCCTTCAAAGTCCAGCATTTATAAAGCTTGTCTGAGCTTTGAGAAAGCAGGGGGTGGGGAGCAGAAGTTACACTCTGCAGAGTTCAGTGAGAAGAGCTGATTGGAGGGAAGGGACACATCCCCCTTCACACAGGAGCAGAGCCGAGGCTGCCAATCACAGGCTGTGTGTTAGAGCTCCTCCTCTGTCACTATTTATTCTCTTGGTGTCAGGAAAACTTGTCAGACGTGATTCATGCTGATAGCAGAGGAAGGAGGCAGCAGAGAGAAATGACACTTAGTGCTCTGGACTGAGACAAGTACACACTATAGAGGGATATGCTTTGTTCAGATTTCATGACTGAGGTTTACAATCCACTTTAATAATGGCGTCTACGGCCCAGGCGGCCAAAGGGTAATCCATCATAACAATGTTTCAGCCATTGGCCTGGAGCAGAAGGGGGGAGGGGGGTGTACCTGCTCTTGGCTGTGTCCAGGGTTTTTGATGATGTCACCGGCCGATATTACCTGGTCTTCCCAGTCCCCCCAATCTTCACTTGTGCAGATTTCATTGTGGGAGGTAAATATGTGGACCAATTACTGCCTTACCCTCGCCAGGGAGGTGGACCTGCAGTGCAGACCTGGGGCACTCCTATAACCCACAGCAAATAACCACACCTATTTAAGCCCCTCCCACTCTTATCATAATCTGGCCACACCCAATATGTGATCCTGACATACCAAACATAGTTACATATTTGATAAGGTTGAAAAAAGACACAAGTCCAACCTATGTGTGTGATTATGTGTCAGTATTACATTGTATATCCCTGTATGTTGCGGTCATTCAGGTGATTATCTAATAGTTTCTTGAAGCTATCAATGCTCCCCGCTGAGACCACCGCCTGTGGAAGGGAATTCCACATCCTTGCCGCTCTTATGCCCCGTACACACACTGTCGGACTTTGTTCGGACATTCCGACAACAAAATCCTAGGATTTTTTCAGACGGATGTTGGCTCAAACTTGTCTTGCATACACACGGTCACACAAAGTTGTCGGAAAATCCGATCGTTTTAAACGTGGTGACATAAAACACGTACGTCGGGACTATAAACGGGGCAGTAGCCAATAGCTTTCATCTCTTTATTTATTCTGAGCATGCGTGGCACTTTGTCCGTCGGATTTGTGTACACACGATCGGAATTTCCGACAACGGATTTTGTTGTCGGAAAATTTTATCTCCTGCTGTCCAACTTTGTGTGTCGGAAAATCCGATGGAAAATGTCCGATGGAGCCCACACACGGTCGGAATTTCCAACAACACGCTCCGATCGGACATTTCCCATCGGAAAATCCGACCGTGTGTACGGGGCATTACAGTAAAGAACTCTCTACATAGTTTAAGGTTAAACCTCTTTTCTTCTAATTTTAATGAGTGGCCACGAGTCTTATTAAATTCCCTTCCACGGAAAAGTTTTCTCCCTATTGTGGGGTCACCAGTCCGGTATTTATATATAGTGGGGTCACCAGTCCGGTATTTATATATTGTGGGGTCACCAGTCCGGTATTTGTATATTGTGGGGTCACCAGCCCGGTATTTATATATTGTGGGGTCACCAGTCCGGTATTTGTATATTGTGGGGTCACCAGTCCGGTATTTGTATATTGTGGGGTCACCAGTCCGGTATTTGTATATTGAAATCATATCCCCTCTCAAGCGTCTCTTCTCCAGAGAGAATAAGTTCAGAGCTCACAACCTTTCCTCATAACTAAGATCCTCCAGACCCTTTATTAGCTTTGTTGCCCTTCTTTGTACTCGCTTCATTTCCAGTACTTCCTTCCTGAGGACTGGTGCCCAGAACTGGACAGCATACTCCAGGTGCGGCTGGACCAGAGTCTTGTAGAGCGGGAGAATTATCGTTTTATCTCTGGAGTTGATCCCTTTTTAATGCCAATATTCTGTTTGCTTTATTAGCAGCAGCTTGGCATTGCTGAGCCTATCATCTACTAGGACCCCCAGGTCCTTTTCCATCCTAGATCCCCCCAGAGGTTCTCCCCCCAGTGTATAGATTGCATTCAGATTTTTGCCACCCAAATACATTATTTTACATTTTTCTACATTGAACCTCATTTGCCATGTAGTCGCCCCTCCCCCATTAATTTGTTCAGATCTTTTTGCAAGGTTTCCACATCCTGCGGAGAAGTTATTGCCCTGCTTAGCTTAGTATCGTCCGCAAATACAGAGATTGAACTGTTTACCCCATCCTCCAGATCATTTATGAACAAATTAAACAGGATTGGTCCCAGCACAGAACCCTGGGGGACCCCACTACCCACCCCTGACCATTCTGAGTACTCCCCATTTATCACCACCCTCTGAACATGCCCTTGTAGCCAGTTTTCAATCCATGTACTCACCCTATGGTCCATGCCAACGGACCTTATTTTGTACAGTAAACGTTTATGGGGAACTGCGTCAAATGCTTTTGCAAAATCCAGATACACCACGTCTACGGGCCTTCCTTTATCTAGATGGCAACTCACCTCCTCATAGAAGGTTAGTAGATTGGTTTGGCAAGAACAATTCTTCATGAATCCATGCTGATTACTGCTAATGATACCGTTCTTATTACTAAAATCTTGTATATAGTCCCTTATCATCCCCTCCAAGAGCTTACATACTATTGATGTTAGGCTGACTGGTCTGTAATTCCCAGGGATGTATCTTGGGTCCTTTCTTAAATATTGGTGCTACATTGGCTTTTCTCCAATCAGCTGGTACCAGTAGACTGTCAGTAAAAATTAGGAACAATGGTCTGGCAAGTACTTGGCTAAGTTCTCCAAGTACCCTCGGGTGCAAGCCATCTGGTCCCGGTGACTTATTAATGATAAGTTTTCCAAGTCTATTTCTGATTTTATCCTCTGTTAATCATGGGGGTGCTTCCTGTGACGTGTCATGATTTAACATTCCACACACCTGCAAAATGGTGACAAACTACGATATCGAAAAATTTCTGTAGGTGATGCTTTAAAATCCTTTTACAGTTCAGCGTTATTCATGAATTATGGCCCTAGAATTATTGCTCTCACTCCATTTGGCGTTGATACATCATGTGTGACACGACCATTTTTACATATGCATGCCAGGCCTTTTTGCATTTGCACCCAGGGGGGACGGTGGTGCTTTTTAATTTTTTTTAAATAACTAAACATTATAAATTATTTATATTTACGTTTTTTTTTCATTTACCTTGTGATAGCTTTGGGCAGGTGACAGGTACTCTTTTTATGGAGACATCAAGAGTCTAGGGGGGTCTCCTCTGATAGCCAAGCACAGATTATGCTTGTTTAGCTGCTTCTCTAGCAGTAACAGCCAGGAAATCAGAAATAACTAAATCCTTCTTGCTTCTGGGATCCAGGGCCAGGACAAAGGGTGGGCAGGAGGGGTGGCTGCCCTGGGTGCTGTGGGAATTTGGGAGGTTGTATGAGAGAGGGTGGTTTGGAGGGGGGATTTTTGTTATGAAAGGGGATTTGGGGGAAGGAGGATTTATGCTCAGGGGGTAAATTTTAAGGAGTTGAGGATTTGTACTGGAAGGGGGGATTAGGGGAGGGGGAGGATTTGAGCTGAGAGGGGGGGATTTGTACTGGAAGAGAGGGAATTTTTGTTTGGGGGAATTTTCAGGCTGCAAAGGGAATTTATGCTTAGGGTGTAAGTGTGAAGATTAGTGCTTTGTGGGTGCTAGATGACCTTGTCCCGGGATCATTTGTCACGGAGGAGATAGGAGAATGGATGTTCCTCCATATCCTCAGGGTAGCTGTCCTGACCACTTGCCATGCTCCCAGGCTCTCCCCTTCTGGGGAACCTGGAATGCAGTAAGTGTTCCTCATTCTCACCTGGGCAGCTGTCCTGACCACTTACTGTGTTCCTGGGATCTCCCTTCCTCTGGGGAACCTGAGAAAAGCAGTAAGTGGTCAGGATTCCTGCCCCGAGGAGATGGGGGAATGGATGTTTCTCCATCTCCTCTGTGGGCAGCTGTCCTGACCACTTACCCTGTTCCTCGGCTCTCACGCTCCTCTGGGAATGTGCTAAGTGGTCCGAATGCCTGCCCATAGAGGAGATGGGAGCACGGATGTTCCTCCATCTCCTCTGTGGGCAGCTGTCCTAACCACTTACCCTGTTCCTGGGCTCTCCCGTTCCTCTGGGGGACCTTGGACTGTGGAGAATGGTCAGGATGCCTGCCTGGATGTTCATCCATCCCCTCCGTGGACAGTTACCCTGACCGCTTCCTATGTTCCTGTGCTCTCTCGTTCCTCTGAGGAACCTAGGAATGCAGTAAGTGGTCAGGATGTCTGTCCCCCAAGGAGATGGGGGAACGGATGTTTCTCCATCTCCTCTGTGTGCAGCTGTGCTGACCACTTTCTGTGTTCCGGGGCTCTCACGCTCCTCTGGGAGTGTGCTAAGTGGTCAGAATGCCTGCCCACAGAGGAGATGGGAGCACGGCTGTTCCTCCATCTCCTCTGTGGGCAGCTGTCCTAACCACTTACCCTGTTCCTGGCCTCTCCCGTTCCTCTGGGGAACCCCTTGGACTGTGGTAAGTGGTCAGGATGCCTGCCCACAGAGGAGATGGGGGAACGGATGTTCATCCATGACCACTTCCTAGGTTCCTGGGCTTTCCCGTTCCTCTGGGGAACCCCTTGGACTGTGGTAAGTGGTCAGATGCCTGCCCACAGAGGAGATGAGGGAATGGATGTTCATCCATCTCCTCTGTGGACAGTTGCCCTGACCACTTCCTATGTTCCTGTGCTCTCCCATTCCTCTGGGAAACCTAGGAATGCAGTAAGTGGTCAGAATGGCTAAATGATCCCGGAAGTGTCAAAGATTTTGGGGCGATGGCTGGAAGGGAGGGGACCTTCAGATCACTTTTATATGAGAGCCCTGATATTAACTACTTCCCATCTGGACGTTTATATACGAATATTGGATAGGAAGTGTTCAGCAAATTATTTGGAAATTGTGTTTTTGACTACAGGATCCTCTTTCATACTAAATATTTCGCCTTTCTGTAGCCGTTAAAAGTTAGTTCGCTACTTTTCCTTACTGCAGATTGAATTTCGGCGGCTGACCGTTCCTATTCCGAACACTTATCACTACGTTGGCTGCCAGTTAAAAGTTTCCAGCTGAGTGTGTAAGTCATTTTTTTTTTTTTTATTGTGGACTCTGCGGAACGTAGAGCCACGAGGGTTCTGTGACATCGAATATGTCCCCAAGCCGTACACATCTCCGGTGTAAGGCAGGTTCAGTCCTGTAACTCGAGACTCTGTAACAGACTGCGATTTTCCGTCTTTTGGTTTTTCTTTTCATGGCGGAAGAGCTGATCTTGCCTTGATTAAATGTTTTGGAAGTCGGGGATGGATTGGGCAGGGAGAATCGATTCTCCAGGCTCCTTTTTTTGCCCGGCTGGCATGCAGGAATAAAACCTAGAAATGTCAGTTTTATGGTACGAAAATCTCCAGCCACCAGAGCGCGGGGAAAGGGGCATGAAAACGCCTGGCAGAGAGGAGATCTCATTAAAGGACGATCAAAGGACGGAGAGGCAAGAGGTGCCTCCGGAAATCACTCAATCCACAAGTTTCTTCTGGCGTTTATCACAGAGGAGTTTTACTGGAGTGGTAGGTGCTAAAAATTTATGACGACGTGTACCTACCTCCAAGAGAGCGTACTCTACTCCTCCATAAATGATGTATCCCTGCTGATAAAACCTTCGACCTATCCCTTTTCGGAGGAGAACTGACCAATCAGAAGGCCGCACCCTTGGAATTCTTGTCAAAATGTATTCCTACTTTTTTCTTTTCCTACTTTTTTCTTTAACAAAAATTTTTAGGAAGAATTTCTTCTTTTTTCTTTTAATGATTTTTAAATTGTGAATTTAATCTTTTTTTTCTACTTTAAATTGTATTGTGCTTTCTTAGTGCGTGTTGAAGACTTTTATTTGAAAAAAAAAATGTTCTAGATCATTGCAAGTTGTGTTTTGTTCAATGAGTCCCTAAGACCTGCTCTTATTCAGCTTGGTTACTTAGTAAGAAGGCCATTTACTAGTTAAATGTGGGAATATTATGATTTGTCTTTTTTTGTATCTGTAAATCTTTACAAAATGTTACATTTGTAACTTTTAGCAACATTTTAAAATTGGACACTTTTTTTATACATTTTTTTTTTTTTTTTTTACACTTGCTGAATATTAAACATATTTTCACTTTCAATAGATCTTTATTGAAAATTTTAAATGAACAAATTTTGAATGTACAAAATGTTACATTTGTAACTATTAGCAAATTTTAAAATTGGACAAATGGTTTTTCCATAAATATATTTTTTAAATATTCTCTTGCTACAATTATTCAATTTTTGTTTTATTATTCTTGTAACCAACACTGCTTTCTTGCAGACTTTTTTTTATTGTGTAATAAATGTATTGCTATTTTTGACACTGTGACACTGTGACACTGAGCTCCGTACAGTCAGTACTGAATACAAATAATAAACACTTCAAACCAATGACACAGGCACGAGCATGCGGTTCTAAAAGGCGCAGACAATCTTTTAAAATAATTTAAGGAAAAATAAAAAAAGTCTTTATTTCTGCTAAATTTTTATCTGTCCCCATTTGAATCATATGTTGCTCTCAGAGATTACCTAATTGTTTTTCCATCTGCTGCAGTAAATGAAGTCCGGTATTGACAGTCTTGAGCATCATTATAATGTGTTTTCAATTTTTTCATCATTAGTTCATAGCAGAATATTATTTGTCCACTTTCATGTAACAGGGGGAAAATCCCTCCACCTAAGAATCATTATTTACACGCTTTTCCTTCTTTTTTTTTCCTTTCTCTTTTTTTTTTTTTTTTTATTCTTTTGTTGTTGTTTGTTTGTTTGTTTTTTTGTTTTGTTTTTGTAGATGCTGTATTTATTGTTTTTTTTTTTTTTTTTGTTATTTTTTTTTGGGGGGGGGGGAGTGGGTGTTGTACATGCTTTTTTTTTGTTTGTTTTTTTGTTTTGTTTTTTTATTGGGGCCATTGGGCAATCCTTTTTTTTTTCTAGACTTTGTGTAAAAATTATTTACATCAGCAGAACAAAAATAAAATAGTGCAGTGATGCACAGTATTGTGTTTGTCACTATTCATCAGTTTAAAGTATTGATAATGAAGGATTCATTTTAATGATTCAAGTTTATTCAAACAATGTTATTGTTTTGTATATTTGTCAATATACAATCCCAGATCATCAAATAAAATTCAGATATAGCTCTACACAGAACAGAACACAAACACTCACATATCAACATAAAAAAAATAAAAATAAAAAAAATATAAAGCAAAAAACAAATCTCTTTCTTGCGCTCTGTCTCTCTATCTCATATATATATATATATGAGATAGAGAGAGAGAGCGCAAGAAAGAGATTTGTTTTTTGCTTTATATTTTTTTTATTTTTATTTTTTTTATGTTGATATGTGAGTGTTTGTGTTCTGTTCTGTGTAGAGCTATATCTGAATTTTATTTGATGATCTGGGATTGTGTATATATACACAATATAAAATAAACCTTATCCTAATTATTTAAATTATTGGATTGACAATATGTCCCCCCCCCCCCCTTCCCCCCAAGGGCCCCAATGATCCCATAATACTTCCTCGATAGTAGCATCTCAAAATACTCAAAACTCAGATTGGTAATATCTATTAAAATGTTGATTGCCCTGTGAAGGCATCTCTGCTCTCCAATGTTCTTTAATACTCAGAAATTTGTTCCCTATAATATTTTGTGTAGTCTTTTATTACTGTCTGCCCTACACTAATATTCTGGGCCTTGCACATGCCCCGCCACAGGGTGACGCAATATATCACAATGCTCTATTGCGCTTCTATGAAAAAGCAAAAAAAAAAGTATTTCTTGCCATAACCCGGCATTTTTTAAATTTATTTATTTATTTATTTTAGTCTCCTCCGTTTTCATTTGTCGCTGTGCGTTTTCAGTTTTGCCCTTTTAAATGATTTGTGCCACATAGGAAGATACCGCGGAGATATTTCTGCATCGGCCAATTTCCATCTCTAATTTTTTTTTTTCATACATCGTGCAGAATGCAGAATAAAATCAGGCGGCTGACTTGGGTGACATTGAATTCGACATCTTTGAAATGATTTCTCTTCCTCCCTTAGGAATATGTCACACAAGTGAAATTTTGTAGACGCACCAAAATCTCTCCTAAAAGCGTGTTTGTTGTTAGAAAAAGATGATTCGACGTGGAAGGTTATAGTCACTTTTAACATTTTGGGCTCAGTCACTTTTAACATTTTGGGCCGGTTACAAAATTTGGCATCCGTGCGATCCGAGGAGTGAAATGTATCTGATAGGTTGTGATGGGTTACAGCACTTTATACATTGTATCCAAGAATAGAAAGGAAGCTTGACTAAAGATAGAGACAAGTGGTAGCTTTGTTTACAAATATTGGTATAATGTGTATTTTTTTATTATTATTGTAATAATATTTTGGAGAGTATTTGCAAAGCTATGCCTAGACATGAGATATTCATGTGAAGACCATTGCATGAACATGTACGCTCCGTGTTCTTGACGTCTATATGGAGTTTGCAGATCAGCCTGTCCGGGACAACATTAGTGACTCCAACGCCATCCATCAACGAACGATGATTGGCTGGTCCGCCTTATGACATCATCAATGATACCTTAACCACTTTTCGCCTTTTAGGGCATACCGGTATGTCCTGGGATTTTCGTGGTTATACCGGGGTCATGGCTGCAGCTGGTATGTTTTTGTTCAGCCGGCATTGCTCTATGATGTAAAGGTGATCCGAGCAGCTATACATATCATTTGGCAGAACAGGGTCCCCCCCCCCCAGTGGCAGCCACTCATGCAGGGCGCAGAGGCGCTGACCATCTAATCCATTCGTCCCGCCTCTAATCTACATGCAGGGCGCCGGACACATGGATTCCAATGTTTTGTTTTTATGTCTGAAGCACATGATTAGAGCCTGAGGCTCTAATTGGCTTAAAAAAGGGTGGGCTCAGGGTGCAGAGGACTGTGCCTGGAGCCCACCCAGTTGTGTGACATTAGCGAATTAATATTTGATAATGTCTTCCTGTTTCTCCTCCTGGCCAATCAGGAAGCGGGTCCTGAGACCTTATTGGCCGGGAGAAGTGACCGCCGGGACTCGGGAGGAGATGGAGGGGGAAGCTGAGGAAGCTGTAACCTGCATAGGGTAAGCGTGGGGCTGGCAGGGTGCCTGACGGGCGAGCAATGCGGAGATCAAGCGACGGGGGGAAGTGGCGAGTGAAGGGGTTGGGGGATGGTTGGCTGGCTGGCTGGGGGGGCCGCGGGCAAAACTGAACACCAGCCGCCACTGGTCCCCCCACCAACTTCCCGGACTCTGCTGTTTCACTGCGGAGCCCAGGACTGAAACCGCCAGTCGCACCGGCTGACCATAGAGATGAGGGAGGAACTTGCATTTCCTGATCATCTCTATGGTCCATGAAACCGAAAGCGACAAGGATTTTGTCACTTCTGGTTCCAGGTTGATGTTTACAAGTCGTTACCGGCATCTGATCAAACCGATCTCTGCTTCATCAGATTCTTTTGAGGGCAGAGGAGAGGTCTGAGGTCTAATAGACCCCAAGTTGTCTCAGTAAAGAGTACCTGTCACTGCTCAAGCTATCCCCCAAGAGAGATGTTGTTTATCCCTTGTGATAAAGTTGATCAAAAAACATTTTTTACAGGGACTGTGTTGTAAAAAATAATTTTAAATAAGTCAATTAATAAAAATTGAAAACATGTAAAGCGCCCCTCTCCCTCTGTGCTCACAAGCAAAGACCAACGCATACGTAGTTCCCGCACGCCTATGTGAGGGTATCACTGCGAATGTCATAGCAGGAGCAATATTTCTAGAACTTTTGTGTAACTGTAAACTGGTGACCTGTAAAGGCTTTTAAAGTGTCACCTATGGAGATTTTTTAGGTACCATAGTTTGTCGCCCACAATTTTAACACGTGACACGCTTGGGATCCATTCACTCGGTGTAACGTCATTTTTTATATCTTATCAAACAATTGGGTATTATATTGTCTTTTTGTGCATTAAAATTCAATAAAGTGCATTTTTTTCCCCCCAAAAAAAGTGCTTTTGAAAAATTATGAAAAAAAAATATATTTATATACAGGGCTGTCTTAATGTATGGGCATCCCTGGGCACTGCCCAGGGGCCCAAGGTGCATGGGGGCCCCATGAAAATCTTGTATTACATCATACTTGCAAACTGTCCCGGATTTGATGGGACAGTCACGCTTTTTATTAAACTGTCCCGGGATGGCAGTGTTCTGTGCAGATTCCTGGAACCTGTACTGTGCCCCCCTGATTCCAGTATTGTGCCCTCCTGATCCCAGCATTGTGCCCTCCTGATCCCAGCATTGTGCCCTTCTGCCTTCCCCCCTGCACTATCCCCTTTGTGTTGATTAGTCTTTCACTTATGGCATGTTTAATTGTCTAAAATCGATTTTATTTAACGTACTACTAAATATATGTTTAATTCTATCAACTATTTATACTTTTTCTTGAAAGTAGGTGTGTAAATTGGGGCAAGCTGGTAAGGGCCCCACTGCATTACTTTGCCCAGGGGCCCATTAAGCTACCGTATTAAGACAGCCCTGTATAAATATATAATTTGGGGGGGGGGGGGGTTCTAAGCAATTTTCTAGCAAGAAAATGCAGATTTGTACACGTAGGAGAGAAATGTCAGCATTGGCCTGGGTGGGAACTGGTTAAGTACCGTAGTTTGTCGCCGGGCGCACACAATTTTAAAGCAAGACATGTTGGGTATCTATTTGCTTGGCGTAACATCATCTTATATTTTTTTTTTTCAAACAATTGTGTATTATACTGTGTTTTTGTGCATTAAAATTAATTGAAGTGAATGTTTTCCCCAAAAGAAATAGAGTTTTGAAAAATCGCTGCGCAAATATCACGTGACAAAAAAATTGCAACAACAAACCTTTTTATTTCTCCCGGGCCTTCGCTTTCAGAAAATATATCAAGTTTGGGGGTTTCTAAAGAGTTATCGAATAAAATCTGCAGTTTTCCACTTGTACGTGAGAAGTGTCAGGATTGGCCTAGGCAGCCGCCTTGCTTTTATTAGTGATTGCAGGAGAATATTAACTCCTCGTGGCCCAGGTTGATGTGCGATTGCGGTAACAGAAGTGAATTGCGCAGTAGGAGGGTTTTACGTTCAAACTTAAAAAGCAGAAATGAAATGACTGGTTTTGTTACTTTGTCACCTATCCTTTGCAATGTAAATCTACAAATCATTCCTCTTCTATTGTTTTTTTTCACGTCATTGGATTGGACGATCCCTACTTTTTATTTTTTACTTCATATTTTTTTGTTAAATACAAAAAATCTGTTTCCAAATTCACCGAATAACCTCGTTATCTTCCCGCTGGAGCTCTGCATGCCATTAGTGTTTCTTACAGATTATAGACGAATTTCCTCCCCCCCCCCCCCCCCCCCACATATGCTTTTATATTGGCGGTATAATGAAGAACATAAATGTCCCCGGAAATATCGCTGGTTTTTAAACTTTAACTATTTTACCGTCAAGTGACTATTTTATAAAA
Organism: Aquarana catesbeiana; assembly: GCF_042186555.1. Taxonomy (NCBI): domain Eukaryota; kingdom Metazoa; phylum Chordata; class Amphibia; order Anura; family Ranidae; genus Aquarana; species Aquarana catesbeiana. The sequence continues at coordinate 4,746,325 of NC_133333.1, read as the reverse complement.
TGTTTCATATGTTAACTTTTATGGGTTATTATTAAAAGAGTCACCAAAGTCAATGTGTCACTTGAAGCGAATGAAAGCTTTATTAGTAGTGGAAACATTCTGGGATTGGTGCCACTTGTTTAAAGGAGAACTGTACTTTACAAAAATTACCAGCGCTTAATGATTTTATTCTTAACAGGCCTCTTTCTTTTAAAATCCCATAAAAATTTTTTTTTTAAAAATCATACTTTTTAACAAACCAAGCTTTAACTGGGCAACACGGTGGCTTAGTGGTTAGCACTTCTGCCTGGTTGTTGGTTAAAATCCCAACCAACCCACTAACTGCATGAAGTGTGCATGCTTCATGGGTTTCCTCCTACACACCAAAGACATGCTAACTGGGGACGGTCTAAATTGGCCCTAATTTCTGGATGTTGCACATCCCACAGATGCTTGATTGGATTAAGATCTGGAGAATTCACCAGTCAACACCTTGAACTCATTGTTCCCCAAACCATTCTTGAATTTTTCAGACCAGGCCACCTTCTGCCATTGCTCAGCGGTCCAGTTCTGATGCGCTCGTGCCCATCGTAGGCTCTTGTGGCTGTGGACACGAGTCACCATGGGGCACCCTGACCAGTCTGCGGCTACACAGCCCCATACACAACAACCTGCGCTGCTCTGTGTGTTCTGACACCTTTCTATCAGAACCAGCATTCACTTAGAGCTCCAGTAGCTCTTCTATTGGATCAGACTACACAGGCCAGCCTTCCCTTCCCACCTCCATCAATGAGCCTCCCCACCTTCATCAATGAGCCTCCCCTTTCCCACCTCCATCAATAAACCTCCCCTCCCCCATCAGTGAGCCTCCCCTCCCCCATCTCCATCAATGAGCCTTCCCTCCCCACCTCCATGAATGGGCCTCCCCCACCACCATCAACGAGCCCACCTCCCACTTCCATCAATGAGCCTTCCCTCCCCACCTCCATGAATGGGCCTCCCCCACCACCATCAACGAGCCCCCCCCCACTTCCATCAAGGAGCCTTCCCTTCCCACCTCCATCAATGAGCCTCCCCACCTCCATCAATGAGCCTCCCCCTTCCCACCTCCATCAATAAGCCTCCCCTCCCCCATCAGTGAGCCGCCCCTCCCCCATCTCCATCAATGAGCCTTCCCTCCCCACCTCCATGAATGGGCCTCCCCCACCACCATCAACGAGTCCCCCCACTTCCATCAATGAGCCTTCCCTCCCCAACTCCATCAATGAGCCTTCCCTCCCCACCTCCACCAATGAGCCTTCCCTCCCCACCTCCATCAATGAACCTTCCGTCCCCACCTCCATCAATAAGCCTTCCCTCCTCACCTCTATCAATGAGCCTCCCCTCTCCTCCTCCATCAATGAACCTTCCCTCCCCCACCTCCATCAATGAGCCTTTCCTCCCCTCCTCCATCAATGAGCCTTCCCTCCCCACCTTCATCAATGAGGCTTATCTTCCCACCCCCATCAGTGAGCCATTCCTCCCTATCAATGAGCCTTGGCCACCCATGACCCTGTCACTGGTTAGCTGGTTCTCCTTCCTTGAACCCCCTTTAGTCGGTCCTGACCACCACAAACTGGGAAAATCTCACAAGAGCTGCGGTTCTGGAGTTGCTCTGACCCAGTCAGACATTACAATTTGGTCCTTGTCAAAGTCCCTCAAATCCTTACACTTGTCCATTTTTCTGTTTTCAACACATCAACCTCGGGGACAACATGTTCACTTGCTGAGTGATATATCCCACCCACTTTCCCACCCACCCACCTTTCCCTCCCACCCAAATGTCATGGTAACCAGATAATCAATGTTATTCACCTTATCTGTCAGTGGTCAGAATGTTATGGCTGATCGGTGTATGTAAAACGCTGCATTGAAGTCAGCTTTCAAATCTGCAGTGTTTTTTTCCTGGTGATCCTGCCCTGAAGGTCCATGTTTAGGCACTACCTGTTATCAGGTGAACACGTTTTGTCCCTGTCCCCCAATTGTGCTTCTGTGTTGTCACCCTGTCACACGGGATTCAGGGGGAGTGCCATTTAACATGATGAGTAAGTGAAGAATCTTGGAGAAGTCCACGGTAGCTCTGGTAACATAGGTTAGCAGCTGGAGGAGGGATCCCAGGCCTGGGGACAAAGGACCATTCCAACAGTATTTGTCCCAGTGAAGTCCAGAGTGGCTCTGGTAACACAGGTGAACAGCTGGAGGAGCGATCCCAGGCCTAAGGACAAAAAACTATAACAGCATTAATCTCGGTGAAGACCAGGGTAGTTCTGATAATACAAGTGAACAGCTGGAGGAGCGATCCCAGGCCTGAAGACAAAGGACCCATTCCAACACCATTAATCTCAGTGAAGTCCAGAGTAGCTCTGGTAACACAGGTGGACAGCTGGAGGAGGGATCCCAGGCCTCGGGACAAAAAACGATTACATCAGTGTTAATCTCAGTGAAGTCCAGGGTAGCTCTGGTAACACAAGTAAACAGCTGGAGGGATTCCAGGCCAAAGGACAAAGGACCATTCCAACAGCATTCATCTCAATGAAGTCCAGGGTAGCTCTGGAAACACAGGTGAATAGCTGGGGGAGGGATCCCAAGTCTGAGGACAAAGAACTATTACAACAGCATTCATCTCAGTGAAGCTTGGGGTAGCTCTGGTAACGCAGGTGAACAGCTGGAGGAATCACAGGTGAAAAACGAAAGGTTATCCTGCTAAAACAGGAGTACTCTAGTAGTAATTGGGAAGGTGCTTCCCACAGTTGCTGGCTACCTGCTCGCCGATTCTGACCATAAAGGTCTTTTCATCTGGCTGTAAATCATATGCCCAGCTAACTCTTACTCCTCAGATGTGACCTGCCTGAGCTTCGGAGGAAGGGAAGCAGAGAAACTTAAGGGAGTTCTAGGAAAAGGAATTAAAGGGGCCTGTCTCTGAGTGTGGTGAGTCCATGGGTACCCCCACTACAGTTGTTTCAGCACACATTACGCTGACAGGGTCCACTTCTGTCATCAGGAAATCCACCCTGAGAAATGAACACAGGGCAGCCATCCCAGGAGTGCCGGTAGATGGGAATTGACTGCAACTAGGCTGCGGGAGATCAACATCACTGAGATGTAACAAAGGACTGAAAAAAAGTGAAAACAGGGATTTTGTTTAAGAAAAAAATAACAAGGGTAGCTCTGGTAACATAGGTGAACAGCTGGAGGGATCCCAGGCCTAAGAACAAAGGACCATTCCAACAGCATTCATCTCAGCAAATACTAAGGTTGCTCTGGTAATGCAGGTGAACAGCTGGAGGGATCCCAGGCCTAAGAACAAAGGACCATTCCAACAGCATTCATCTCAGCAAATACTAAGGTTGCTCTGGTAATGCAGGTGAACAGCTGGAGGGATCCCAGGCCTGAGGACAAAGGACCATTCCAACAGCATTCACCTCTGTGAAGACCAGGATAGCTCTGGTAATGCAGGGGAACAGCTGGAGGGATCCATGCCTGAGGATAAAGAACCATTCCAACAGCATTCATATCAGTGAAGTCCAGGGTAGCTCTGTTAAAACAGGTGAACAGCCAGAGGAATACCAGGCTTGAGGACAGAAGACCATTCCAACAGCATTCATCTCAATGAATCCAGGGTAGCTCTGGTAACACAGGCGAGCAGCTGGGATTTTGTTTAAAAAGCACATGACAATTTTTTGATACGCGCTGCAGAGAGTAAACTGTCATCCAGCAGAGTCCATCTCTCTATTACATTGTAACAAAATCAGGAAAGTTACTTTATTGATCTTCTGCATATCGGAGCCCTCCCAGCGCATACTGCTGTCTGCAGAGATTCTCGTACACCATACATTTGCAAAGACGTCTCTGGATATTATTTTAAAGGAGACCTGTATGCAGGCCGCCATTACTGATCACCTTTCAAAAATGCCAGTCAGGCAACCGGCATTTTCAGAAAGATATTCAGCAGCGGCAGGAATTGTTGGCAGTGATGGGGTCAGCCGCGGATTTCCTGCGCGATGGAAACGCTGTGACCTCAGATTATGTGAGGAGATGGGAGCCGGGCTCAGGGGAAGTGACCCAGCTGTCCTGTACAGGGAGGATGGGAGAGCGCAGAGATATTGATGGCGGACAGATGTCGCACTCATCCCTCCTGACGATGACCTCATCGGACACTTGTTTGGCAAAAACTCAGCGCGGCGTCTTTAGGGGGATTTTTAGGATCTATAATTTATTCCCCGAAATTCCCGGAGGACTCCGGGCTGCTGGAGAGCAAACGTTACTCTGGTCACCTGTTCATCTGCTCACCGCCGCTGTCCAGACAGCCCATCCTCCGCAGTGTAAGAAGGGACTCCGCCCCCAACATGGGGAGATGATTCTATTCCATTGTCACCGAGCCTAATATATCTGAGCCGAGCAGCAGGCTGGCAGGGAAGAGGTTAAAGTTCTATGTTCAGGAAAAAAGTTCCCCATCGGAGCCCCCCTTACATCAGAGTCCTCCCTTACATCAGAGTCCCCATCAGAGTCCCCACCGGAGCCCTCCCTTACAGCGGAGTCCCCACCGGAGCCCTCCCTTACAGCAGAGTCCCCACCGGAGCCCTCCCTTACAGCAGAGTCCCCACCGGAGCCCTCCCTTACAGCAGAGTCCCCACCGGAGCCCTCCCTTACAGCAGAGTCCCCACCGGAGCCCTCCCTTACAGCAGAGTCCCCACCGAGCCCTCCCTTACAGCAGAGTCCCCACCGGAGCCCTCCCTTACAGCAGAGTCCCCACCGGAGCCCTCCCTTACAGCAGAGTCCCCACCGGAGCCTCCTTACAGCAGAGTCCCCACCGGAGCCCTCCCTTACAGCAGAGTCCCCACCGGAGCCCTCCCTTACAGCAGAGTCCCCACCGGAGCCCTCCCTTACAGCAGAGTCCCCACCGGAGCCCTCCCTTACAGCAGAGTCCCCACCGGAGCCCTCCCTTACAGCAGAGTCCCCACCGGAGCCCTCCCTTACAAGCAGAGTCCCCACCGGAGCCCTCCCTTACAGCAGAGTCCCCACCGGAGCCCTCCCTTACAGCAGAGTCCCCACGGAGCCCTCCCTTACAGCAGAGTCCCCACCGGAGCCCTCCCTTACAGCAGAGTCCCCACCGGAGCCCTCCCTTACAGCAGAGTCCCCACCGGAGCCCTCCCTTACAGCAGAGTCCCCACCGGAGCCCTCCCTTACAGCAGAGTCCCCACCGGAGCCCTCCCTTACAGCAGAGTCCCCACCGGAGCCCTCCCTTACAGCAGAGTCCCCACCGGAGCCCTCCCTTACAGCAGAGTCCCCACCGGAGCCCTCCCTTACAGCAGAGTCCCCACCGGAGCCCTCCCTTACAGCAGAGTCCCCGTGTGAGCCCTCCCTTACAGCAGAGTCCCCGTGTGAGCCCTCCCTTACGTGAGAGTCCCCGTGTGAGCCCTCCCTTACGTGAGAGTCCCCGTGTGAGCCCTCCCTTACGTGAGAGTCCCCGTGTGAGCCCTCCTTACGTGAGAGTCCCCGTGTGAGCCCTCCCTTACGTGAGAGTCCCCGTGTGAGCCCTCCCTTACGTGAGAGTCCCCGTGTGAGCCCTCCCTTACGTGAGAGTCCCCGTGTGAGGCCCTCCCTTACGTGAGAGTCCCCGTGTGAGCCCTCCCTTACGTGAGAGTCCCCGTGTGAGCCCTCCCTTACGTGAGAGTCCCCGTGTGAGCCCTCCCTTACGTGAGAGTCCCCGTGTGAGCCCTCCCTTACGTGAGAGTCCCCGTGTGAGCCCTCCCTTACGTGAGAGTCCCCGTGTGAGCCCTCCCTTACGTGAGAGTCCCCGTGTGAGCCCTCCCTTACGTGAGAGTCCCCGTGTGAGTCCCCCTTACATGTATGGGGGATTCAGATGGGGACTCTCATGTAAGGGGGACTCAGATGGGGACTCTCATGTAAGGGGGACTCAGATGGGGACTCTCATGTAAGGGGGACTCAGATGGGGACTCTCATGTAAGGGGGACTCAGATGGGGACTCTCATGTAAGGGGGACTCAGATGGGGACTCTCATGTAAGGGGGACTCAGATGGGGACTCCGATTTGAGTCCCCATTACATGAGAGTCCCTATCAGAGTCGCCTATTACATTAGAGCCACTGTAGGTGTCCCTCCTTACATGAGAGTCCCCGTTGGAGTCCCTGTTGGAGTCCCCTCTTACATCAGAGGGTTGGATAAAATCTTGGCCTATGGGCCGTAATTTGGAGACCTCAGCACTCGGGGTGGCTGTTAAACGTACCCATGAAGTGCGGCCCCCCTGCACTTCATGAATCAAATACTTCGGGGGGGGGGGGGGGGGGGGGACATTAAGCTGGTTCTCTCTTATGCTGTCTGATGCTCCAGGTTGTGGGCAGCCTTTGCCATCTTTCTATACAATGTAGGACTGCTGGTCCTGCATTGTACACGACGACGTCGGAGAGCGGCAAATGGCTGGGCAATGAAGTGACTTCACAGGTGAGACTCTCTTACATGAGGGGGATAATGAAAGCGCCAGGATCCCCGGTGATCCTGCCATTGAGGCCCTTGTTCAGGCACTTCCTGTTATAAGGTGACAACGCTCTGCCCCTGTCTCCCGATTGTTCTCCTGTGTTGTCACAGTGGTCTCCATTGAAGACGGGTGGCAGTTTCACCCGACATTACACAGCTATGGCCCACGTGATCACCGACAGAGAAACTCCATGCAGCCATAGACATGAATATGCAGTAAAAAGTGAAAACAAGGATATTAGTCGACTGTTTCCAATACACAGAGCAAAGTCATCGTCATCCACTTCAGGTTCACCTCTGCTCTAAAATGCCCCCCGTCTCCCCCCCCCCGACAGCCCCCATTTGTCTTTCTTACACCTTCCTGCAACTCCGTTCAGAAACTGGGCATAACCTTATGTACCCTCCCGGGACTGAAGTCTTTCCTTTATAAAATATATGATTTCATTTTTTATACTAACATATTTTAACAAAAAAAAAGTGTGTATCATTGATATCACATTTTATGGCAGCTTTCTTCTGACAATGAGCTGCACATAGAAGTCTATGGGGGGGAAAAGGGGGGGGGGTTGGACTGTTTCTGCTCATATGAAGACTGTCATACACTTTCCTTGGAATGCTGCAAAGGGCAGATGGCGCCACCTGCTGCCAAGTTACAGTATCTGACAAAAGTAAGTACACCCCCAGTCACATTTTTGTAAATCTTTTCTTTCTATCTTTTCATGTGACAACACTGAAGAAATGACACTTGTCTACAATGTAAAGTAGTGAGTGTACAGCTTGTATAACAGTGTAAATTTGCTGTCCCCTCAAAATAACTCAACACACAGCCATTAATGTCTAAACCGCTGGCAACAAAAGTGAGTACACCCCTAAGTGAAAATGTCCAAATTGGGCCCAAAGTGTCAATATTTTGTGTGGCCTCCATTATTTTCCAGCACTGCCTTAACCCTCTTGGGCATGGAGGTCACCAGAGATTCACAGGTTGTCACTGGAGTCCTCTTCCACTCCCCCATGATGACATCACAGAGCTGGTGGATGTTAGAGACCTTGTGCTCCTCCACCTTCCGTTTGAGGATGTCCCACAGATGCTCAATAGGGTTTAGGTCTGGAGACATACTTGGCCAGTCCATCACCTTTACCCTCAGCTTCTTTAGTAAGGCAGTGGTGGTCTTGGAGGTGTGTATGGGGTGGTTATCATGTTGGAATACTGCCCTGCGGCCCAGTCTCTGAAGGGAGGGGATCTTGCTCTGCTTCAATATGTCACAGTACATGTTGGCATTCATGGTTCCCTCAATGATCTGTAGCCCCCCAGTGCCGGCAGCACTCATGCAGCCTCAGACCATGACACTCCCACCACCATGCCTGACTGTAGACAAGACACACTTGTCTTTGTCCTCCTCACCTGGTTGCCCCCACACACGCTTGTCACCATCTGAACCAAATAAGTTTATCTTGGTCTCATCAGACCACAGGACATGGTTCCAGTAATCCATGTCCTTAGTCTGCTTGTCTTCAGCAAACTGTTTGTGGACTTTCTTGTGCATCATCTTTAGAAGAGGCTTCCTTCTGGGATGACAGCCATGCAGACCAATTTGATGCAGTGTGCGGCGTATGGTCTGAGCACTGACAGGCTGACCCCCCCACCCCTACAACCTCTGCAGCAATGCTGGCAGCACTCATACGTCTATTTCACCAAAGACAACCTCTGGATATGACGCTGATCACGTGACCTCAACTTCTTTGGTGGACCATGGCGAGGCCTGTTCTGAGTGGAACCTGTCCTGTTATACCGCTGTATGGTCTTGGCCACCGTGCTGCAGCTCAGTTTCAGGGTCTTGGCAATCTTCTTATAGCCTAGGCCATCTTTATGTAGAGCAACAATTCTTTTTTTGCAGATCCTCAGAGAGTTCTTTGCCATGAGGTGCCATGTTGAACTTCCAGTGACCAGTATGAGAGAGTGAGAGCGATAACACCAAATTTAACACACCTGCTCCCCATTCACACCTGAGACCTTGTAACACTAACAAGTCACATGACACCGGGGAGGGAAAATGGCTAATTGGGCCCAACTTGGAGATTTTCACTTAGGGGTGTACTGACTTTTGTTGCCAGCGGTTTAGACATTAATGGCTGTGTGTTGAGTCATTTTGAGGGGACAGCAAATTTACACTGTTATACAAGCTGTACACTCACTACTTTACATTGTAGCAAAGTGTCATTTCTTCAGTGTTGTCACATGAAAAGATAGAAGGAAAGATTTACACAAATGTGACTGAGGGGTGTACTTTTGTCAGATACGGTATATGGAACTGTACAGTTTAATGTCCATTTAATCTTAATTGTCCTATTAAACAGATTGTCAGTAGTGCTTAAATCATTACAAGTACTAAACGTCGTCGGTGAGACAGGTCTGTATGTTAATGGCCATGGGGAGAGGGGCGGCTTTATTTATACTGATGGCCAAGGGTGGGAATGGGACACCCAACGTGCTAATATAGGCGTGACCATATAATGAACTTACCTGTCCTGGTTTCCCAGAGATCTCCGCTGTGCAGCCTTTCTGACACTACACAGTCTTTTCCTCACACACTCCAGCGGGCTCCTATGCTGTCCACGTGTTCTGTGGATTAATTTGGTATGACTAATAAATATGTTCTTTTAGCTGGGGGAGGGGTATTGGGGCCCACAAGGGTACGTACACCACAAGTGCACTTTCCACCAGCGATAACCTGCCTGCATTGCATAGAGAAGCACATAGACCCAGTAATGATGTCACTGAGTCTAAAATTTTAAATGTCATTAATGGAGAGGGGGTGGGGGTGGGGGGGCAGATTTGCAAACATATGAGTAAGATGCACTCTTCTAGTCCTGTGGGTCAGTCTGAAAAACAGATATCAGACCACAAGACAGAGGAAGCTGAAGTATTGCAGACTATAATTATTCTTCGCACCACTTTGTTTTGTGGGGGATATTTTACTAACCAGGCACATGACATGCAGATTATGACTTTACAACAAACGTTTTCCACAGCTACTTAATCGTAATCGCTCCAGGCGTGACAAGGTGCCTCCAATCTCCGCTCCAACTTTTCTCTTCTAGTACTTTGTAAAAAGTTTTCCCATCTTAAAATCAAACGCAATTATTTCAGAGAGACAAAAGAGCAATTGTGCTCCCACTTCTACTAATTAACAACCATATGGCGTTTAATTCACTTTGCTGAGCTCTGAGATGCGGCTGATGGAACGTTCGTGAAATGAAGATTTCCGAGGATGGGGGAAGTACAAGAGGATCGATGGGCCCCATTGGAATACGAATTTGTCTGCTGGACTCTGCAAATCTGAAGGGGGACTTGTCAGTAGAATATATGAGAAAGAGAGAGAGAAATATAGAGAGAGAAACAGAGAGAGCCCACAATAGAGGGAGGAAAATAGAGAAAGAGCGAGAGAGAGAGCGCAATAGAGAGAAAGAGGAAAAAAGAGAAAAAAAGAGAGAGCGAGAGAAAACAAAATAGAAAGCAAGAGAGAGAGAGAGAGAAAAAGAGAGCGAGAGAAAGCAAGAGAGAAAAAGAGGAAGAGAAGGGGATAGAGAAAAGAAAGTGAGAGAAAAGGAGCTGAAAATAGAGAGAGAAGAGAGAAAGGGAAATAGAGAAAAAGAGAGAGAGAAAAAAGGGGGGGAGCGAGAAAGGGAAAAGAGAAAGAAAGGAAGAGGGAGAGAAAGGGGAAGTAGAGAAATAGAGAGAGGGGGGAAGGGAAAAAGAAAGAGAGAGAGGGGGAGAGAGAAAGGGAAATAGAGAAAAAAGAGAGAGGAAAATGAGAGAGGGAAAATGAGAGAAAAAGGGAAAGAGACAGGAGTAAATGGAGAGAGAAAGAAAAGGAGAGCGGGAGAGACAGAGAGTGAAAAAGAGGGAGAGAGAGAGAGAGAAAAGGAAATAGAGAAAAACATTCAGAGAGAAAAAATAGAGAGAGAAAAAGAGCGGGAGAGAGCGAGAGAGAGAAATAAAAGAGGGAGAGAGAAAAAAAGAAAACAAGAGAAATAGAGAAAGAGGAGAAAATGGGAAATACAGAAAAAGAGAGAGAGAGAAAAAAGACAACTATAGAGAGGGATAGAGGGAAAAAGAGAGAGAGAAAAAAGAGAAAAATGGGGAAAGCGAGAAAGATGGAGAGAAATGGAGGGAGAAATAGAATGAGAGAAAAAGAAAAGGAGAGCGAGAGAGACAGAGAGAGAGAGCGAAAAAGAGGGAGAGAGAGAGAAAAAGGGAAATAGAGAAAAACAGAAAGCGAGAAAAAATAGAGAGAGAGAACAAAGAGCGGGAGAGAAAGAGAGTGACAGCGAGAGAGAGAGAGAAAGGGAAATAGAGAAAGAGAGAGAGAAAACGAGAGGGAGAGGAGAAAAGGGGAAATACAGAAAAAGAGAGCGAGAGAGAGAAAAGAGAGCGTGAAAAAAGAGAGAAATAGAGAGAGGGAAAAAGAGGGAGAGAGAGAGAAAAATGGGGAGAGCGAGAAAGATGGAGAGAAAGGGAGGGAGAAATGGAGCGAAAGGAGAGCGAGCGAGACAGAGATAAAAAAAAGAGCGAAAGAGAGAGAGCGAAAAAGGGAAATGGAGAAAAACAGAAAGAGACACAAACATTGAGAGAAATGGAGAAAGAGAGAGACAAAAGAGAAAGGGAGAAAGAAGAGTGAAAGAGAGAGAAAAAAAAGAAAGACAGAGAAATGAAGTAAAAGAGAAAAAGAAAAAGAGATCGAGAGAAGGAGAGAAGATAAGGAACGGGTTTTCTCTGTTTTTATCCCCTATGAGTAGACCTGATCACTGGGCGGACACCCACCAATGTTACACCCCTATCCCAGGGTCCGATCCCTTCGAAGGAGAACTGAGACCCCTTCCTGATATATGCGGCCTGTCAACAAGTGGTTATACAAAGAATTACTGTAAAGCTCCCAAAAAGTATATACTTTCTGAAAGCAGAGACCCTGAAGAATAAAATGGTGGCAGTTGCAATTTTTTTCATGTCACGTGAAATTTTGCATAGTTCTCAAATGCATATTTGCAGGGAAAAAAATATAATGAAATGGAATTTAGTACAAACAAACACAACATTATACTAAAGTATTTGGTAAAATATAAAAGATTGGGTTGGGTCGAGTAAATAGATACCAAACATGTCAATGTTTAAAAAACGATGGTATCCAAAATTCTCCATAGGTGACTCTTTAAAAGCCTTTACAAGTCATGTCAAATGTGAATTATGTCCCTAAAACTATTACTCTCACTCCGACGTTCGTGACAATATCTCACATGCGTGGCGCAATACACATGCTTGCCCTTCCCTGCACTTTTTATATTGGATGTGTGCTCTATAAAATATAATATTTCATTTTTTATGCTTTTTTTTTTTTTATGTAATTTATATTTTTTTTACACTTTTTGAATTTTTTACTTGATTGATATCACAAGAGGGCTAGCAAGCCCCCTATGTGTAGCATTAGGCAGGTGACAGGTACTCCTTATGGAGATCACTCCAGAACCTACCCCCACCCAAAAGTACGCACTAACAGCCCTGAAGAAGGGGGAGTTCATTCCCCCGAAACGCGTTGGCTTGATGTACATGTTTTTACCTTTTCAATAAACATTTTGTGAACCCTACACCAAGAACTGCTTTTTTTCTGGACATTGGGCGCTCATTCCATGCCACCCAAGTCTTCTCACTGGAACTATCACATGGTTGGTACCAGAAAGGTAGTAGCCCAAGCCCCCCCAAGAGGGTTCACCACCAACCGTCCACTGGTGGGCCCAACCCACTGAAGTAATTTGTTCCTCACTGCTCACGTGGCCACTTATCAACCACTAGATACCGATCCAGTCAGTCCAGAACGGTCTCCAGCCTCACGTGGCCACTTATCAACCACTAGATACCGATCCAGTCAGTCCAGAACGGTCTCCAGCCCAAACCAGATCCTGGGATAGATGATATCATGTTGGCCTAGCTAAGAAACCAGGAAGCAAATGCAGAAATGGGAAAAAAATGTTTAAAATTTTTTCTAAACATTCACTAAGGCTAGCAGCATAAGGACTAAACATAGTTCATGTTGATTGGGAATGTATAGTTCCGCTTTAAGCTAAGGGCCATCTCTAGAGATGTTCTTGGTGAGCAGCAATGCCGGACGCACACAGACGTAGAGAGTTATTGTTGTTTTAGCTTTCATTGACCTCTAATAAGACATTAGCGGCGATAATTGTACGCGTCTGTGAAGGGCCTAATTGCCAATGCTGTGTAAAGGCGCCAAAAACGTTCCTGGAGCTGTAATCTGCGGTTACCCACCACAGCCGCCTCCTATAAAAACATCCATTGAGTTGAGCCCCCTTTCATCCTATCTCGGGATACATCATGATACAATGTTGCGTCGGTCTATAAATCAGTCTTCATGCACTCGGGATGATTCAGTAGAGTGATCCGCCTGTAGCCCGCGGGCTCGAGTTTCACGCCGCCTTTGAGTCGCCCTCCGGGGAAGAGCTGAATGGGGACTTTGCCAAAAACCGAGTTCAAAGCTCCCTGACACTCGTTCTTCTCTCTCTGGCTTCTGTGCGTCCAATCTGGATCGTGTTAGCGCCCTGGTTTTTACTGCGGTTGGGAAAACGCAACTTTGGGATCCATCCAAGAAGCGTCCCGGCTGATACTCCCTCTCGTAACTTCTTATCTAACATGGAACATCAAATGGCTTGATCCACCAATTAGCTCCAGTCAGAGCCGCTAAGACGAAGCAGATGAATCCATCCATTATCAGACGGAACATCTGACACCTCCAGCACGCCCGGCCGTTGGAAGATCGCTTTATTGAATTTTTGGTTTGTTGGGGGAACACCAAGTGTAAGTTTGTATCACATCTGGAGAGGACGTCAGAAACACCTTGTCGGATTGCTTCATTCTTACATCGAACGTCTTACAGCTAGACTCAGATCGCATGCCTGATAACTTCCATGACGACCCAAACCAGTTCTGGCTGTACTGGAACAGGGTTGTCCAGCTCCCAGGGCAAGGATCGAGAACTTCACCCTCCTCCTCCACTGTTTCTACATAATGTAGAATGGGTGTAGCACCTTATGTCTGTTTACTGTGCCGAGGGCAGTTGTCCCTCTTGCCCACCCCTTGTCCCAGCCCTAAATTCTGGGCTATCAAATTGAAGCTTAAAGTAGAACGCAAGGCAAAACTTTTTCTTTTCGTTTTGCATGGCGTGGAGAGGGATTAGAAACCCTGTTGGGTTTTTATCACTGCCTCTGCCCATGTTAGGGAGATTCACCCCTCTCTAGTGGCCCTGGTAACCATGGGCGTAGCATCAGGGGTTGCAGGGGTTGCAATTGTGACCCCCACCCCTAGCTCCAGGGGGCCTACAGCTCTGCTCCCTGCTGTCATATTACATTTGATTTCTTCCACAAAATCCCAGAGCTGGAGTCCAGCTCCAATCCGCCTTGTGTCCCCCAGGGCCCAAGCCAAGTTCTATAATCCAGTAATCAGCTTCCAGTTGTTTGCCTTTTCCCCAGTCCACACCTTCCTCTGCTCTCATTGGCTGGGGTCATGTCATTACTAGTATGGGGGGTGGGGACGAAGTCATGTCATTACTAGGATGGGGGAGGGAGGTGAGGTCATTAATTGGATAGAGGGGGAGGAAGGGACAAGGTCATGTCATTACTAGGATGGGGGGTGAGGTCATGTCATTACTAGGATGGGGGAAGGGGGTAAGGTCATGCCATTACTAGGATGGGGGGTAAGGTCATGTCATTACTAGGATGGGGGGCGAGGTCATGTCATTACTAGGATGGGGGGCGAGGTCATGTCATTACTAGGATGGGGGGGCGAGGTCATGTCATTACTAGGATGGGGGGCGAGGTCATGTCATTACTAGGATGGGGGGCGAGGTCATGTCATTACTAGGATGGGGGAAGGGGGTAAGGTCATGTGATTACTAGGATGGGGGGGGCGAGGTCATGTCATTACTAGGATGGGGGGCGAGGTCATGTGATTACTAGGATGGGGGGAGGTCATGTCATTACTAGGATGGGGGGTGAGGTCATGTGATTACCAGGATGGGGGGAGGTCATGTCATTACTAGGATGGGAGGTGAGGTCATGTGATTACTAGGATGGGGGGTGAGGTCATGTCATTACTAGGATGGGGGCGAGGTCATGTGATTACTAGGATGGGGGGAGGTCATGTCATTACTAGGATGGGGGGCGAGGACGTCATTACTAGGATGGGGGGCGAGGTCATGTCATTACTAGGATGGGGGGGAGGTCATGTCATTACTAGGATGGGGGGCAGGTCATGTGATTACTAGGATGGGGGGCGAGGTCATGTCATTACTAGGATGGGGGGCGAGGTCATGTCATTACTAGGATGGGGGGCGAGGTCATGTCATTACTAGGATGGGGGGCGAGGTCATGTCATTACTAGGATGGGGGGCGAGGTCATGTCATTACTAGGATGGGGGGCGAGGTCATGTCATTACTAGGATGGGGGGCGAGGTCATGTCATTACTAGGATGGGGGGCGAGGACGTCATTACTAGGATGGGGGGCGAGGTCATGTCATTACTAGGATGGGGGGGAGGTCATGTCATTACTAGGATGGGGGGCAGGTCATGTGATTACTAGGATGGGGGGCGAGGTCATGTCATTACTAGGATGGGGGGCGAGGTCATGTCATTACTAGGATGGGGGGCGAGGTCATGTCATTACTAGGATGGGGGGCGAGGTCATGTCATTACTAGGATGGGGGGCGAGGTCATGTCATTACTAGGATGGGGGGCGAGGTCATGTCATTACTAGGATGGGGGGCGAGGTCATGTCATTACTAGGATGGGGGGCGAGGTCATGTCATTACTAGGATGGGGGAAGGGACAAGGTCATGTCATTACAAGGATGGGGGGCGAGGTCATGTCATTACTAGGATGGGGGGAGGTCATGCGATTACTAGGATGGGGGGCGAGGTCATGTGATTACTAGGATGGGAGTGAGGTCATGTCATTACTAGGATGGGAGTGAGGTCATGTCATTACTAGGATGGGGGGGCGAGGTCATGTCATTATTAGGATGGGGGGTGAGGTCATGTCATTACTAGGATGGGGGGTGAGGTCATGTCATTACTAGGATGGGGGGCGAGGTCATGTCATTAATAGGATGGGGGGCGAGGTCATGTGATTACTAGGATGGGGGCGAGGTCATGTCATTACTAGGATGGGGGGTGAGGTCATGTCATTACTAGGATGGGGGGTGAGGTCATGTCATTAATAGGATGGGGGCGAGGTCATGTCATTACTAGGATGGGGGGCGAGGTCATGTCATTAATAGGATGGGGGCGAGGTCATGTCATTACTAGAATGGGGGAAGGGACAAGGTCATGTCATTACTAGGATGGGGGAAAGGTGGCAAAGAGTGACCCACTTGAATGGGTCGCGTTGGTGGGCTTGCTGCTAAATTGTCACATGTCGGGCTGGTTTTGCCACAGGTGTGAAGCATCTCGACCACGACATGTAAACACCCCCATCCACCGCCATTTGCAGCTTAAGAGAAGGGAGGGCAGTTGGGGGCGCTAAAAATGCGGTTGCTCAACCACACATTTGTACGCCCCCCCCAACCAGATCTAAACTTAGCCTACCAGTCAGGGTCCCTCACCAATGCCATCATCTTACCCCCCGGGGTGCCAGTCTTTGGACATCTCCATTGGCTGGTGCTGGATGACATAACTCCTGCGCATGCACAGGGGTCAGTCATTCTGGCACACACAGGGACCACGCTGACAATTTAAGCTGAGCTGCGCATATGCAGAACGCTGCAAGCAGGCTTGTGGGCGGGGCCAGGAAGAGTCAACAAATCTTGTATTTAAAAAGAGTATGGCAGAAGGTTTACAGGAGTACTTGAAGCAACACAGGGGGTATCACTAGGTGCAGTAGCACTTGCAGTAATAGATGCAGTAACACTTAGAGTAACAGGCGCAGCAACACTTGCCGTGTAACAGGCTCAGTAACGATTGCTGTAACAGGCGCAGTAAGGCTTACAGTAACAGGCGCAGCAACACTTGCCATGTAACAGGCGCAGTAACACTTGCTGTAAGAGGCGCAGTAACACTTTCTGTAACAGGCGCAGTAACACTTGCTGTAACAGGCGCTAGAACACTTGCCATGTAACAGGTGCAGTAACACTTGCTGTAAGAGGCGCAGTAACACTTTCTTTAATAGGCCCAGTAACACTTTCCATAACAGGCGCAGTAACACTTGCTGTAACAGGCGCAGTAACACTTGCTGTAACAGGCGCAGTAACACTTGCTGTAACAGGCGCAGTTATACTTGCTGTAAGAGGCGCAGTAACACTTTCGGTAACGGCGCAGTAAAACTTTCTGTAACAGGCGCAGTAACACTTGCCATAACAGGAGCAGTTATACTTGCTGTAACAGGCGCAGTAATACTTTCGGCAACAGGTGCAGTAATACTTGCTGTTACAGGTGCAGCAACACTAGT
Source organism: Aquarana catesbeiana (assembly GCF_042186555.1). Classification (NCBI taxonomy): domain Eukaryota; kingdom Metazoa; phylum Chordata; class Amphibia; order Anura; family Ranidae; genus Aquarana; species Aquarana catesbeiana. The sequence continues at coordinate 4,729,309 of NC_133333.1, read as the reverse complement.
GGTAACAGGCGCAGTTATACTTGCTGTAACAGGTGCAGCAACACTAGTGGTAACAGGCGCAGTTATACTTGCTGTAACAGGTGCAGTAACGATTGCTGTAACAGGCGCAGTTATACTAGCTGTAACAGGCGCAGTTATACTAGCTGTAACAGGCGCAGTTATACTTGCTGTAACAGGCGCAGTTATACTTGCTGTAACAGGCGCAGTTATACTTGCTGTAACAAGCACAGTAACGATTGCTGTAACAGGCGCAGTTATACTTGCTGTAACAGGCGCAGTAACACTTTTGGCAGCAGGCACAGTAATACTTGCTGTTACAGGCGCAGTAGACACCCATGGCACCGAAGGTAGGCAAAAATGGTCTCACCGGTTATACCTGCAGATCACACATCATCAACACAAATATGGAAAGGTATTTCTTCAGGCACAGTTAGCCATCTATAGGCAAGGCCTGCTTTCCTGGCACAGCATCTGCAGGCTGGGCGGCTGGCTGGCAGGGTGGAGGGCCTGGTGGCTCTGAAAAGGTTGAAGTAGCAGCTCTGGAGGACGGTGTTTGAGGGTGGCACAGCCGGGTGTCCCTACGCGTTCCCTCCTTGTACCAGAACCTTTCTCTAACTGTAACAAGTGGGTTTCCTCTCTTACACCATCCACTCGCTAATCTGCACCAAATCCTGGCAGGGTCCCTAATTCATAAGGGCTGCCCCATCCAAGATGGCAGACAGAGGTCACTGTCCAATCAGACAGCTGCTCCCCCTATGACGCCTATGGAGGCTGCAGAGGAACATCAATCCTACGAGTCTCCACTCCATCTACACAGCAGCAAGATGCCACCTGCTGAAAGGATTGAGAACTACACCTGCCTGTAGGCAGGTAGGTGCATTTTATTGCACGCCTCTTCTGCGATAATCGCCTGCCTGCTCGCAGTCTGATGTAAAACCCTTCAGTTCCGCTTTAAATCTTCTATTTAGACAGAACTGGATGCGTCTCCAGTCAGAAGAGAAAATTGTTTTCTAATACATTCTATGAAGAATCTTCGGGTTGTTGTGTTGGCAGAATGCTGATGGTGTTGATTGATGTCGGTCTCTGCGATATTCGGGATATCTCCATGGAAAGCGGCTCTAATCTCCGTCCTCCTATTTATTTGTAATCTGCATGTAGTGACGCGAATATCCTCCTCTGTCGGGGAGGAACGGCTGCGATGGCGGAGCGGCGCTCATCGCAGCGGCAATCCCTTCTTTACATTGTGCTTTTGTAGGGAGTGAAAAAGGAAAACATTGTCTGCATAAAGCCGGCGGCACAGAGAAGTGCGCGGGGCGCGCCGGAGAGGCGACAGAACGCTCCTGCAGGCAAATCTTCTTAAGTGAGAAATTAGTTGGGTTTCAGGCAATAATCTTGTTTTATAGAATGCAAGAAGGAAGATGAGCGGCGCCATAAGAGCTGCCTGCATCTGCATATCAAGTATCTGCCATTCCCCGTCCTTTCCTGCAGACTTCTGTCCGGACAATATGGACGACTGGGTTTCATCCCCACTGGATGAAGCTCTATACATGCAGAGATCCGAAATCTTATGATTCCTCCTCCAACAATCGGCACGTTCTTTAGCCCTTACCCCACAGAACTTACACTCTAAAGCAGGACTCAACTGTATCCAACCACCAAAGACGCTATTTATTTAAGTTTTAATATTCAAAGCAAAGTCCCCCATCCATCCGTGTCTCCATCCATCCGTGTCTCCATCCACCCGTGTCTCCATCCACCCGTGTCTCCATCCACCCGTGTCTCCATCCACCCGTGTCTCCATCCATGTCTCCATCCATCCGTGTCTCCACCCACCCGTGTCTCCACCCACCCGTGTCTCCACCCACCCGTGTCTCCATCCACCCATGTCTCCATCCATGTCTCCATCCACCCACATCTCCATCCATCCATGTCTCCACCCACCCATGTCTCCATACACCAGTGAGAAATTAGTTGGGTTTCAGGCAATAATCTTGTTTTATAGAATGCAAGAAGGAAGATGAGCGGCGCCATAAGAGCTGCCTGCATCTGCATATCAAGTATCTGCCATTCCCCGTCCTTTCCTGCAGACTTCTGTCCGGACAATATGGCCGACAGGGTTTCATCCCCACTGGATGAAGCTCTATACATGCAGAGATCCGAAATCTTATGATTCCTCCTCCAACAATCAGCACGTTCTTTAGCCCTTACCCCACAGAGCTTACACTCTAAAGCAGAACTCAACTGTATCCAACCACCAAAGACGCTATTTAAGTTTTAATATTCAAAGCAAAGTCCCCCATCCACCCATGTCTCCATCCGTGTCTCCATCCATCCGTGTCTCCATCCATCCGTGTCTCCATCCATCCATGTCTCCATCCAAAATTGTCCAAAACGTCTTGGTATGCTGACACCCTAAGAGTTCCCTTCACTGGAACTAAAGGTCCAAGCCCAACCCCTGAAAAACAACCCCACACCATAATCCCCTCTCCACCAAATGATTTAGACCAGTGCACAAAGCAAGGTCCATAAAGACATGGATGAGCGGGACTTGATGTGGAGGAACTTGACTGGCCTGCACAGAGTCCTGACCTCAACCCGATAGAACACCTTTGGGATGAATTAGAGTGGAGACTGCGAGCCAGGCCTTCTTGACCAACATCATTGTTTGACCTCACAAATGCGCTTCTGGAAGAATGGTCACACATTCCCATAGACACCCTCCTAAACCTTGTGAACGGCCTTCCCAGAAGAGGTGAAGCTGTTATAGCTGCAAAGGGTGGGCCAACTCAATATTGAACCCTACGGACTAAGACTGGGGTGCCATTAAAGTTCATGTGTGTGTAAAAGCAGGCGTCCCAATACTTTTGGTAATATAGTGTATGTATATATATTATATAAAATGTTCTCTTTAAACATTGTTTGCATTGCATTTATAACGTGAGAGCATATAATAGCATGACCCATTAAAATATGAAACCAGAGCAGTGTGTGTGTGGCCATTCATGTGAGATCATAGTTCGTAATAAACAGAATTTTATAGATTTTGGTTATCTCTCCCCCCCTAGTCTCCAGCAGGACATAGCAGGTGTCGGACACCTGGGCTGGAAGTTCAGTGAGTTTGGGTTCTTGCTGCTGCTGAATGTTGTAGGGTGCTCATACTCAAACGTTTGTCCCAGGAACGTCCCTTTACCTTGTCCCCTTCCTGACCCCTAGACATGGGATTTATGTATTCGTCCTATGAATGGAATGGGAAGCTCGCACACAATGGAGATCCTCGCGGTAGGAGGCCTGGGCCTGGTGCCTGTGCTGAGCCAGTTGTTGTCCAGCTGTGTCTGTGGCACGGTTACAGCCTTTGTTTGGTGGAGGCCATGACGCAAGAAAGGACAGGAACACAAACGTTTTCATGGGCCCGCGTTGCTGGTTACTCACTATATGAGAGGATACCAGATTACACTGACCTTTGTGGGGAATGTATTGGGTACTGTTGCAAATCGGGCCAGGCTGTGAAGGGATGGAGTGATTTGGCCGGTCTCAACATCCGAAAAATGGCATTTTAACTGGATGTAGTTATCACCATTATTGTAATTTGGGTTATGTCACTTGAGAAGCGGGATCGGTGTCCAGGGTGGCCACACACAGAGGGACCTCAATACAAGCCCAGGACCTTTTGGTGGGGTGCCACACATGGAGAACATTCAATACCATACGAGGTACATAGCTGATGGGGAAACGTGCATTTTGAATGTAACTCCAGTTCTGTTACAATTTTATATCATATATAGGTGTGTATGTGAACCCTAAATAAAAAATAATATATATATATGTGACATCATTCTTTTGTCCACATAGCTATCTCCCGTTTTTCTGTTTCAGAGGTCCCATAAGTTGTACCCAGAGATCCTGACAATTGTGTAAAGGGCTTCCTGTTTCAGAGTTACAACCCTGAGCTACTGCCTTTCCTACCTACTACCCATGTATACTCCCTCAGAAGCATGGGCATGGAACTCAACTTCCTCCACCCCAAACTGGTCAAACCATGTCTTTATGGAGCTGACTTTTTACGGTCATAGTGGACCATTTAAGTGTCTTCAGCAAAACTGATACCACAAGGTTGGAAGAGCACAATTGTCTCCAATGTCTTTGTATAACAGTACCCTTCACTGGAGACACCAGAACTCCATCATTTGGATGGGGGGGTCCAGATCCCTTGAGCCATATAGTTTATCTGTCTGGAGTGGGGTGACCCTATTACTGTTGCAGATAGAGTTCTCTAATCGTGAACCTCCAAGCACAGGACTGATGTTGGATGAGAGGTCCTGACCCACCACTGGCATTACAATTCATCCCAAAGGTGTTCAGTAGGGTTGAGGTCAGGGCTCTGTGCAGGACACTCGAGTTCCTACACGTCAAACCATGTCGTTGCTGGCTCTACTCTTCTAGGAAGGCTTCCCTTTTAAATTTGGAGTGTGTCTCTGGAAATTTGTGACCAATAAGCCGAAGGAACATTTGTGAAGTCAGGTATTGACGTTGTATGGGAAGACTTGGCTCACCACTGTCATTCTAATTCATTCCAAACATGTTCAGTAGGGTTGAGGTCAGGGCTTTCTACAGGATACTGGAGTTGCTTAAAGAGGAAGTAAACCCTATTGGATTTTACTTCCTTTTTTGTTCCCTGCAAAGTAAAAGCATAATGTGCTAGTGTGCATCGCATGCTAGCACATTATGTGACACTTACCTGCAAACGAAGCCCGCGATGTCGGCCGCATCCATGTTTGCCCCTCCTCCTTCCGGGGCCGCGGACTCCGGCTCCAAGACTGGCCCGGAGTCGCGTGACATCACTCCCACGCACTCCCACAGAGGGCTGTTTCTTCACAGCGCATGCGCCGATGACATCATTGGCGCAGTAGAAAGTAAATATCTTCTAAACGGCACGCGTTTAGGAGATATTTACTGTACCTATAGGTAAGCCTTATTATAGGCTTACCTATAGGTACAACTTGAAAATGGTGGTTTACACCCTCTTTAACACCAAACTGATCAAACCATGTTTTTATGAAGATGGCTTTGTACGCAGGGGTACAGTCTTGCTGTAACAGAAAAGGGTCTTCACCAAACTGTTACCACAAGGTTGGAAGAGCACAATTGTCTACAATGTCTTTGTATGATGGAGTATTAACGGGACCCTTCACCGGAGACACCTGAACTCCATCATTGGGAGGGTTTCCACATACCTTTTACCATATAGTATTGTGACAGTGCTGTACTCTGCCACTGTGAGAGAAGAGGTAAAGGTTGAACAGGGTTCTCATGGTTGGACCCAGGTTGAGGAGCTCCAGGATGGCTACTTTCACTGGAGAAAACCATTTTTTTTCCAGGATTGGTAACTCCCAGATTGAGCCCTGGAGTTGAGAGACTTCAAAGAGTCTTTACAATGAAACCACTACTACTCCTGTGTCCATATCTTACCAGAGGCCAGCAGGTGTGCACAGCCCTTTATATTCAAGGGTTTGGCAGTAATTCAGGTGGAGGGGGGAGGTCCCCTGTCCAGAGGTCAGGGCGTGGGTCAGTGCAGGATGGAGCTGTGAGAGAGAGATGTGGTGTGACCTTAGATGGGGGGCCTGTGCAGTCCAGGTGGGCTTTTCATTAGTCAGAATACTGACTGGGGGCCGAATGGTGAGTTTTTCGTGACTCTGGAACTGTCGGAATAGCTAGGAGCTTGGGTAATGTTTTGGTTATATTGTGTTGATGCTGAAACCCCTGCAAGGGGGTTGATTCATAGTAAAATAGAGCCAACGCATTTAGGGGGGCCAAGCACATTCCCACGCACGCCGTTCCTGAAAATACCAGGGTTATGGTAGCTAGCTGCTACCATAACAACGGTATTGAGCGTCAAAGTACCCACGTACAAGTACCTCGATTTGCGTGAAGTGGTTAATGATGAAATTGATTCATAGTAGAATAAAGCCAACGCGTTTCAGGGCCAAGCACACTCCCCCTTTCTTTAGGGGTATAAAACAGGGTAACTTGTTTTAAAGCCCTGATGGAGAAGGGGGGTGTTTGGCCCCCCAAAAATGCGCTGGCTCTATTCTACTATGAATAAATTTTATCATTAAATGACCTTGGACTCTTGGTGCTCTCATTGGATCGTAGGCTTGATGATTTTACTACAGTTCTCAAAGGACAGAAAAAGTAAAAAGACGAGACATGGTGGCAAACGTACTTGACTTGCTAGAAGTGGATGCATCTGAAAAGTCTTCTTATTCTCTAGGAAAGTAGATCCTCATTGAACCAAATCGAGTGTACAGAAAAGGACACGACGGACATCCCGGGGAACAGGTTTTTATTAGTAAAGTTTCCGTATTCCATAAATAACATTCCATGTCGTATTTCTTACACCCGTATTCTATTAGACATGTATACTGCCACAGAACAGACCTCAGACTAGACCAAGTACATTTTATTGTAACAGCCTTCGTAGTGCGCCCCCTGCTGGCCATGGCAAGATTACCCTCCAGGTCTGCAATATGTGCTGTACATTCCAGTGCGTGTGATCGTGAGACCAAAACTATATATATATATATATATACACACACACACACACATCTAAAACCGCCTGTAAGCAGCTGCCCCGTCACACCCCCCCCCCCGCCCCCCCCCCCCCCCCCCCCCCCACACACACACACACACTTTGCTAAGGGCACAATCCGGCAGTTCTGATATGACCTTTGGATGTAAAATACTGTAGCCTCCCCATAGGTGTGCGCAGCCTGTTGCATTAGGGTGTACACAGGGGCGGACTGACCATTCGGGCACTGCCCGAGGGCCCTATGCCTCTAAGGGGCCCCATCAGGGTTGCTAGCCTCAATAAAACCAGGGACAGTATGTAAAAATGTGTGTGTATATTGTGTGTCTGTGTGTGTATACTGTATGTGTGTGTGTATACTGTGTGGCCCCATATTCTTCTCCTATTGCCCGGGGGCCCCACGAGTTGTCAGTCCGCCCCTGGGTGTGCACCCCAAATGTACTGAAAAATGGACGGCGTTAAGAGCAGTGGACTTGTCAGTAGGGAAGAAGTTGGTGTCTGTAGGGCAGTGGATGGTGTCAGTCTTTTTTTTTTTGTTTTTTTTATTATTCTTTACAAATTTTTTTTTGGAGCCCTGTTGGGGGGGGCTTTAGTGAAAAATCAGCCGGGAAAATCTGCGCCACACCCCCTGTGCACACCTACGAGTCCCCCCCCCCCCCCAATCTTGTAGCCACCTGTCCCCATCCTTTGAGAGCTCTGGAGTGTATGGACTGCCAGAGGGGGCTGGGTCTGGGGGGGGTTGATACTTGCACTTTAAAGTTGTTGTAAACTTCTGAAATTAAAATTGAACAAAGCATATCCCTCTATAGTGTGTACTTGCCTCAATCAGGGCCGGTACTACCACTAGGCAAACTAGGCAGCCGCCTAGGGTGCCCAGCCACTGGGGTTCCTACTCTCTTCTCTCTGCAGCAAGCAACTAAGTCTCAGCTTCAGCAGGCAACCACCGCTCCATTCGCACATAGTGTCAGAGGCGCAGCGGGGGGCGGAGGACTGTGTCTGTGTCCCGACTCCCGAATGAATGGAAGCAAGCAAACATTCATTGATGGGTGCTGGCGAGGCTGCATTTGATGGGCGCTGGCGAGGCTGCGTTTGATGGGCGCTGGCGAGGCTGCGTTTGATGGGCGCTGGCGAGGCTGCGTTTGATGGGGGCTGGCGAGGCTGCGTTTGATGGGTGCTGGCGAGGCTGCGTTTGATGGGGGCTGGCGAGGCTGCGTTTGATGGGCGCTGGCGAGGCTGCGTTTGATGGGGGCTGGCGAGGCTGCGTTTGATGGGGGCTGGCGAGGCTGCGTTTGATGGGGGCTGGCGAGGCTGCGTTTGATGGGCGCTGGCGAGGCTGCGTTTGATGGGCGCTGGCGAGGCTGCGTTTGATGGGCGCTGGCGAGGCTGCGTTTGATGGGCGCTGGCGAGGCTGCGTTTGATGGGGGCTGGCGAGGCTGCGTTTGATGGGGGCTGGCGAGGCTGCGTTTGATGGGGGCTGGCGAGGCTGCGTTTGATGGGGGCTGGCGAGGCTGCATTTGATGGGCGCTGGCGAGGCTGCGTTTGATGGGGGCTGGCGAGGCTGCGTTTGATGGGGGCTGGCGAGGCTGCGTTTGATGGGGGCTGGCGAGGCTGCGTTTGATGGGCGCTGGCGAGGCTGCGTTTGATGGGCGCTGGCGAGGCTGCGTTTGATGGGCGCTGGCGAGGCTGCGTTTGATGGGCGCTGGCGAGGCTGCGTTTGATGGGGGCTGGCGAGGCTGCATTTGATGGGGGCTGGCGAGGCTGCCTTGATGGGGGCTGGTGAGGCTGCATTTGATGGGCGCTTCATTAAAAAGGTGGAGTTTACATGGGCAGGGAAAAGGGGGTGGAGCAGCAAAATGAGGTTTAGCCTAGGGTGTCAAAAATCCTTGCACCAGCACACAGAAGATGATTGGCCGCTCCAGCCATGCATGTTTCTCTGAGACTGTGCAGAAAGGGGGTGTGTCCATTCCCTCCATTCAGGTCTCAGATTACACTCAGCTCAGGTACAAATTGTTTCACCTCTGTGTATCACCCCAGGCCAGTCACCTCACTGGGGCTATGGAGGGTTTACAACCACTTTAAGGTAACCCTGCTGCGCTGCTGCCATTTTTTTTTTTATCAGCAGTGACCGATTTAAATCCCATCTCTAAATAACAGAAAGCTGTCTGCTCTGCGCCTGGACGTTGCAATTAATTCTTTACAATGGCATCTCCCAGAGGCAGTTTATTACATTGTAACAGGTTCAGCTCATCGCTATAGATAAGATAAATGATACAGTTAAAGTTTTCAATGTAAAAAGAAAAAGGGGAGTGGTTTAATGCCGGAGGCGGGTCTTTATGGCTCGGCTCACGCATGGGCGGCTGCGTTCTGCATGTAGGGTGTCCCGTTCATTTCAGTGGACCGGCCCCCACCGCAGAAATACAGGGAAAAATTCCCTGTCCCTTTTTTTTTTTTTTTTTTAATTGCGCCTTATTACATATGATATGGAGGTGCCCGAAAACTGTTCCGGTATTGGTCGGAGATCCTCAAAACTATAAATACAATATTAAATACTAGGCTGTAAATGGATCCTAGACTTTGTATTTTGGGTCTGGGGGAGATAATAGATGGAGTAGTTGGTGTAACTAAAGTAGTGGTGAGGTGCAAGAAAATGAATAGTGCAGAGATGGCAAGCAGAGAAGCCCCCCTCGGCAAGAGATTGGGTTAGTATAGTCACAGAAACAATATGGAGGGAGAAAATAGTTTACACAAAGAGAAGAAATTTTAAGGAGTTTGAAAAAATGTGGGAAACGTGGATGGAGAAGATGGGATACCCTATGTAAAGCACAAAAGGAAGTAGTAAGGAAAGCCCTGCAGAAATAAATTAATTAGGGAAGAGAGTGACCCAAAACATACAATAGGATAAAGGTGGGGGGGGGGGGGGACCTAGCCTTAGAGAATGTCCACACAGGTCTCCTTTAAATAAAATACCACCTGCAGCATTAACATTTTCCCATCCACAGCGACCCCCCCCTCCCCTCACGTTACCATTGGGCCCCCCCATCATTGCCAGATGACGATGACCTCCCAGCGCGTTGCGTCCACACCTTTTTAATTGTCACGATCTCTGGAATCTTCTGTGTCGTTTTTCTCGGCCATCTGGGTGTCCATAATCGTACAAAATGGTTCTCATTTTTTAAAAACAGATTATTGTATCTAAAATATATACTTAAATTAAAATCTTGGCTGTAGAACGCTGTTGTGCGGTTGAATGAATTAGTAGTCTGGAAAGCGAATTGTTCTTCCCATACAATAGGTAAAATAAAAACAAGGAGGAGAGCGCGGCCCTTCTCATCACATACACGGAGATTGCTCCCCGCCATCTCATTGCATATACGGGTACTTCCATTCCCTCAGGGGGACGTGCGTTTCCTTAACGACCTGAGGGGAGGTCCAGCGGAGGATGTAATGGGGACCTCCGGGTTTGTCGTTTGTACCTGTGACAACACAGAACAGCAGACTCATCACATGCACTGTCGGTAGTTGGGATGGCGTTGTTATATTTATCACTAAAGAGACAATGGTAACCGTTTCCTATTTTAATGCACCACCTTCTATCTTTCATATTTCTTCGCTTGTCTACTGGGGACATTTTTCAAAAAATTCTTTGCACATGTTAAAACCTGGATTGTTTGATAGAATTTGCTGTAACACCCCAAAAAGTTTATATCTTCTGAAAGCAGAGACCTAAAATTCTCCATAGGCGACGCTTTAAAAGCTTTTACAGGTCATCAGTTTTGGAGTTAAACATGAATTATTACTCTCATTTCGATGTTCGCAATGTCACTCGTCTGGCGCAATTGATGCTTACATACATTACATTATGCTTTTTATATGGGGTGTGTACGGGGATGATGGGGGTAATTAAAAAAAATATATATATTATTTTTATTTATTTTCAATATTTTTTTTTCTTTGCTATTTTATTGATATCATGGGGGGGGGGGGGGGGCTAACGAACCCCCTATGTGATAGCATGGGCAGGTGACAGGTCCTCAACAGCTATTGCAGCAGAGATTGTGCTTGAATAGTTACATCCTTGGATAAACTAGCTGAAGAATGACACCTGTGACCCCGGAAGTGAAATAATACGTGTCACAGGGGGAGGGAAACGGATGTTCCACATGTTCTACTTTCACTGTGGAAGCCATTTCCTGGGGTCCTGGGCTCCCCTGGAGGAACAAAGGAACCTGAGGACCACCGCTGGTGATGCCTCTGGGGCAAGCAGAATTTCAAAGGGGTTGTTTGGGTGGTTTTAGAGTTGCCTGGATCCCTTTTTTCAGAAAGCCCTTCACTTAAAGGTGATTCAAAAACTCAGTTTGCAGGAGCAGCCGTGAGCTTAATTTAACCCCTTGTCTGTCACGATGTCCACCAATTTAGTACATTTTATATACAAGTGGTTAGAGTCCTCAGAATCATGTGACAGGAAGATACAGCCCCTAGACCTAGATGCATACTGAAGCAGGCTCGATCTAACTCGAACATCTGCAATGCTTCCCGAAAACCATTTCTAAACTTATTGACAATGTACTTATTTCATGGCGTTGCCCTTTAACAGGCAGCGGTACTTTTCGGTTAGTTGGCTCACCTGATGCTCGGGACCCTCCGAAGGGCTGCTGGGCCACAACGGCCCCCGTGGATTTATCATTGATGTAGAAGTTCCCTGCGGCGTTCCTCAGAACCTCTGTAGCTTCTTGTAGAACATTCCTATAGACACGTAGAAAGATAAATGAACGTAACAAAATTATGAGAAACATAGCAATACAAAACATATCGATACGAAACATCATAGCAATATGAAACATTACAACAATACAAAACATAGCAATACATAACCTCTTAGATTGTAAGCTCTAAGGAGCAGGGCCCTCTGATTCCTACTGTATTAAAGTGTATTGTATTGGTACTGTCTACCCTCAAGTTGTAAAGCGCTACATAAACTGTTGGCACTATATAAATCCTGTATAATAATAACAGAACAATACAAAACATAACAATATGAAACATAACAATATGAAACGTAACAACATGAAACATAACAATACAAAAAATAGCAATACGAAACATTATAACAATACAAAACAAAGCAATATGAAACATTATAACAATATGAAAACATAGCAATACAAAATGAACAACATGAAACATAACAATACAAAAAATAGCAATATGAAACATTATAACAATACAAAACATAGCAATATGAAACATAACGATACATAACAGAACAATACAAAACATAGCTATACGAAATGAACAACATGAAACATAACAATACAAAAAATAGCAATATGAAACATAACAATACGAAACATGATAGCAATATGAAAGAATATAACACAGGATGGACTTGTGTCTTTTTTTCAACCTCACCTACTATGTAACTATGTGTAAGGGAATATAGCAGAACTGGGCTTTTTCTTCCACATTTGTACCTCTATGGGATTGTGTCCGTGCAGCCGCTGCATCCACTCCTATGGACTGACTGCATGCAGCGCTTGTCTGAATGAGCCCTTCGATGACCTCTGATTATCAAATCAAATCCGCTAATTTGTTGCAACTTTGAAAAATTGAGGAGATCTGTCATTCTACGCTAAATTTCTCCATTCTCGGCTCTGTTAGTTTTTACATATCAGGGTTGATTGTATAGTGTATAACGCCTCCATTGTATTGCAGCGCGACTTGGGCAATGATTGATTAATTAGTAAATCACGTCTAGAAATGGGTGGCGAGCGAGACGTGTTCACAGCCAGCTTTATCTTTCCTGCCCTCTTATCAGCCCTTTATGACTGTAATCATGTTGTATATTCGGTCGGTTTCTGCTCTATAAACTCATTTACAGCAATCGTCAGGGAGATGGATGGTAAGGCCTCTGTAATTTCTAGTAAGTGCAATGGAGAGGGAACCGCTGTGAAAGTGGTGAAGCGTTCCCATGATGAGTACAGTCTGGGATTCATGCACATCCAGGGACGGACTGACCACTCGGGCACTGCCCGAGGGCCCCATGCCACTAGGGGGCCCAATCAGGGTTGCCAGCCTCAATAAAACCAGGGACAGTATGTAAAAATGTGTGTGTATGTGTATTCTGTGTGTGTATACTGTATGTCCCCATAATCTATTGCCTGGGGGCCCCATAATCTTCTATTGCCCAGGGGCCCCATAATCTTCTCTTATTGCCCGGGGGGCCCCCATGAGTTGTCAGTCCGCCCCTGCGCACATCTCTGCATTAGTGCAGCACTTCATAAAAATAAAATAAATTCATACCCCATGTACGTCTTTATACCCTGTCAATAAAATATTTGAACAAGAAAAATAAATAAATCTAAGGCCTTCAGACCGAAGACAGAACCGAGGCGCATGCTCTGCAGGACCTGACATGTATCATACAAGCGTATAGTGCAGGGTAGGTGGAGAAAACCATAAAAGTATTTCCATTGCTCTATATTCTGGCAGGTGAACGTTTCCTCTACACCGGCTTCATTCGTGTATTTTGCTGAACGCTGCCTTTTAACCCGGCAGCATTGAACATTTACTAATGGTGATTGTAGGGGGACAGGAGGTGTCTGTGCTGTAATGTCACATAGAGGTACTTACTTATCCTGGGCAAACACTGCCCCCGTGAGGCCGTACGGGGAAGTGGAATCTATAAGTTTCAGGACCTCCTTGTACTCGTTTTCTGGATACACGTAAACGGCCAACACCGGTCCGAAGATTTCCTGGATCACAAGACCGATACGTACATGTCACATTGGTGCAATGGTTATGTGGAAGAGCTTATCAATAAAGTTTACTGTGTCATAAGATTTACCGATGTGTGCACAACTCCAAAGGAAGAAAGGGGAACTGCTTATCATATATGGAGGCTAAAAAATAAGTTCACCACATGTCGGTAACGACTCATATATACAAAGACACCAAAACACTGAAGTTCTGTGTAATAAAATGGAAGGACACAGGGAAAAAGTATTGAACGCGGGATGAAAAGGGAGGTGCAAAAAAAGGCATGGAAAGCAAGACACCAGCTGAAATCTATCAGTAATTAGAAAGCAATCCTGCCCCTTGTCAGTGTGAATTAATATCAGCTGGTTCAGTCTCACCTGATGGCCTATAAAAAAGGTGTCTCATCACCAAGGTGTCACACAAGAAACATCTCATGATGGGTAAAAGCAATGAGCTCTCTCAAGACCTTAGCAAACTTATTGTTGCAAAACATACGGATGGCATTGGTTACAGAAGTATTTCTAAACTTCTGAGTGTTCCAGTGAGCACTGTTGGGGCCATAATCCCGGAAGTGGAAAGAACATAATTTCCCCATAAACCGGCCACCACCAGGTGCTCCTCGCAAGATTTCTGGCAGAGGAGTGAAAAGTATTATCAGAAAAGTGGTCCAAGAGCCAAGGACCACTTGTGGAGAGCTTCAGAAAGACCTGGAATTATCAGGTACACAATAAGTAATGCCCTCATCCGCCATGGCCTGTATGACCGCTCACCACCCAACACTCCATTGCTGAAGAAGAAGCATGGGGAAGCTCGGCTAAAGTTTGGTGCGCAGCACTTAGACAAGCCTGTGAAATACGGGGAGAATATAGTCTGGTCAGAGGAGACCAAAATTGAACTCTTTGAATGCCATAATATACACTATGTATGGAGGTCACATGGCACATCACCCCAAAAACACCCCCATGCCAAAGGTGAGGTTTGGAGGCAGGAAAATCATGGAGTGGGCGGGGCTGTTTTTCAGCATACAGTACTGGCAACTTCATATCATTGAAGGAAGGATGAATGGTGATAAAAATCTGCTGCCATCTACCAGGATGATGAAGATAAAATGAGGGCGGACATCTCAGGAGGACCTCTCGGGAGGACATCTCAGGAGGACAATCATCCCAAACACAAAGCCAAGGAGAAAGAAAATAAAGCTGCTAGAATGGCCCAGCCAATAACCTGACTTGTATCCAATAGAAAATCTATGGAAAGAACTAAAAGATCAGAGTTCATAGAAGAGGCCCACTGAACCTTCAAGATTTGAAGACTTTGTGGAAGAATGGTCCAAAAAATCACACCTGAGCAACAACACATGAGACTCGTTTCTCCATACAGGAGCTGACGTCTTGAAGCCGTCATTACCAACAAAGGATTTTGTACCAAGTATTAAATACATTTCAGTTAACGTGATCAATACTTTTTTACTTCCTCTGTTATTCCATTTTTATCACACAGAACTCATTTCTGAACGGATTTGTTTTGGTGTCTTTGTATGTATGGATTGGATGGGTTGTTACCGACATTTGGGGAACATTTCATGTCAATATCACCTTTACCAAATATATTTACCTAGAAAAACAATGACGTGTTCAATACTTGTAGCTTTCACTGTATGTAAACGTTGTACACTCCCTGCTGATTCACTTTACAAAGCACAAGTACCCTAGAAGTCTGAACTTTGTTTTACAATATCTGAACATTGCCTGTGTGTATCCTTATTGGGTTGTGGTTGTCATTTTTGGTCAGAAGATAAAAGCCGGGATCTGTTTGCAATGAGTGACCTAAAGCTAGAAGTCCCGGCTTCCCCATCACACAACGTATCTTTCAGGGAGAACGTTCTGCTGTGTGTCCCGTTACCTCCGCCATGATCTTCTCCTTGGGTCTTTGGTTTCGATGATTGTGGGCTCTACAAAGTATCCAACTCTGTCATCGCAGTTCCCCCCGCAAAGAATGGTGAGGTTGGGCGACTCTTTGGCGTGTTTGATCCAGCCTTGTATCCGCCTGAATGACTAATGAGAGAGGAACAATTCACCGAGCGAAAACTTTTATATTTCATAAAAAGAATGAACAAAGGGCGAGCTGGGAGGACACTTCACACCTGTCTGTGGTGTTATAGCTTTTATGGGGGGGGGGGGGGGGGGGGCGCAGTCATAAAGCAGCTTGTGAGATGGAGAGAGATAAGGGAGAAGAGGAAAAGAATAGGGAAGGGAAGAGAAAAAGAGAAGGGAGAGAGAGTGAGAGGAAAAAAGAAAAAGTAGGGAAAGAGAAGGAAAGAGAGTGCGAGATGAAAAGAGAGAGGGAGATGAAAAGAGAGAGGGGAGAGAGAGAGAAAGAGAGGGATGAAAAAAGAGAGATGAAAAAAGAGAGAGGGGAGGATGAGAGAAGGGAAAGAAGGTGGAAAAGGGAGACGAAAAGTGAAAGAGAGAGAGTGAAAGGGGTGACAGAAGGTGAGACAATGAAAAACATAGAGAAGGAAAGAAAGGAAAAAGAAAAGAGAGAGTAAAAGGGGTGAGAGAAGGAAGGAGAGCAAGAAGAGGATGAAGAGAAGGAAATAGTGAAATAGGGAAAGGAGAGAGAGAGAAGGAGAGAAGAAAACAGAAAAAGAAAAGGGTAGGGAAGAGAGAAAGAGAAGGGGGAGAGAGCGAGAGGAAAAAGAAGGGAAAGAGAGAACGTGGGAGAGACAAGAGAGAAGATGGGGAGAGAGAGTGTAGTGAGAAAAGGAAAACGAGAGAAGGGAGAAGAGAGAAGGGGGAAAAAAAAAGGATAGGGAAGGGAAGAGCTATAGAGAAGGGGGAGAGTGAGAGAAAAAATAGAGAGAAGAAAGAGAAGTTGGGAGAGACAGAAGGAAAGCGAGAGTGAGAGGAGGGAATGAGAGAAGAAAGGAGAGTGAGAGAGAGGAGGGAAAGAAAGGAAAAGAGAGAGAAGTTGGGATACAGAGAGAAGAGGGGGGGAGAAGGATAGAGCGAGAGAGAAGGAGGGAAAAAGAGAAAAGGTGGGAGAGAGAGAGATGAGAGAAGGAAAGAGAGAGAGAAAGAAAAAGAGAAGGTGGAAACAGAAAGTGAAAGGAAAGCAGGTGAGACAACGAGAAACAGAGAAGGAGGGAAAAGAAAAGAGTGAAAGGGGTGGGGGAAGGAAGGAGAGCAAGAAGAGGAGAAAGAGAAGGAAATAGTGAAAGAGGGAAAGAAAAAGAGAGAGGAGAAGGAGAGAAGAAAAGAGAGCAAGAAGGGGAGACAGAGGGAAAGAGAGAGAAGGAGGGAAGGGAGAAGAAAATAGAAAGCAAACGTGAAAGGGGTGAGAGAAGGAAAGAGAAGAAGATAGAGGGAAAGGTAAGGAAAGAAAAAGAGAGAAAGAGAAGGGTGAGCGAAGGAAAGAGAGAGGTGGGAGAACACGAAGGGGGAAAGTGAAGGAAAAATATGAATAAAGAGAAGGGGGAAGGACACACTCATGGAGTCGTCTCGTTTTGCGCGTTGGCCTCATTGTTGGCCTCTATTCTAGGAGATGTAATGGCGTCCTTTATACATGGCGGTGTCCTATCTTCTAGGACGGCTTCTATCGGTGGAATATTCTCATTAGACACAACTGTTATCTCAGCACATGGAGGAAGCAGACAGTTAATTGGTAATAATTATAACCGTTGTTCTCTTGCTGGCCGACCTTCTGTAGAAAGATGGTGGGTACGGTAAGCAGAGCGGGGGAAGGGTGCCGGTTTTCTAGCAGCTATGGCCGGTCACTTTCCCCCTGACATGTGTAATCCAGATTAAAATAGAAAATCCCACTACTTGCCTTTTCATCAATAACGGCCGAGGTGAAGGTGCTGAAGTCATCGGCAGGCTGGGAATTAAAGCAGAGAAGGCAGATCAGAGGATATCAGCATCGTGCAGCTCATTAATATGTCCCCCAAATCTCCTAAGTGCATGTCATGGATCAGAAGCCTCCGCTAAATCCTCGCACAACCTTCAGCTTCTAAAATTACACTTCCCACCTGACAGGGAACAAGGACACTTCTTTTCAATTAACACGTCGGGTTAACGGCTACTTACAATAAATTCCGACCGCATTCCCGAGATTCTCCAATTTTTTTTTCTTTCTCTAGTGCTTGACAGGATAAGTGAAGTCGGATGGTTCAGCAGGTATTAGTGGAGGCCTAACGCGCCTTCTAATCCCATCAGACTCCCGCTGAGCCCCGAAAATAAAAAAAGGAAACGAGACCCCTTACGAGAGGGGAAATCTCCACTCACATTTCCCACTTTGATCTTGGCGTGTTCCTCCAGCAGCCTGGCTTTGATCTGGGGCCACAGAGAGTCTGGAACGTAGAGCCGCGAGCAGGCCGAGCATTTCTGACCGCTGTACTCGAAAGCCGATCGGATGGCGCCGTTCACCGCGCTCTCGGCGTCGGCAGACTTGTGCACAAAATGGAAGTTTTTCCCACCGCACTCTGTGGAGGAAGAAGGGACGTTTTTTATTGCAAGGGTTCAACGTATGGGCGGAGCCAAAAATGACATCTGCGCAGGGCCGGTGCTAGACTATTCTGCGCCCGAGGCAAGACAAGCTACTCCCCCCCCCCCCCCCCCCCAAAAAAAATAAAACTTCAACACTTTTAAAGCAAAACAACATGGTTGTTGAGGGGCGGCCGTCACATTAACACCTTAACAACCAACGGGTCATGTAATGTAAAGAAAAGGATTTCTGCCATTAAAAAAAATCAAGAAAAAAAAAAATGGCGGGGCGTCCCCCCCCCCCCCCCCCCAATCCATTCCAGGTCCTTTGGGGGGAAGAGGCCTTTCAAGACAAGGTGGTTTGGGCCCCCCCCAGCCCCAAAGCACCCCCCCATGTTGAGGGCATATGGCCTGATATGGTTCAAGGGGGGGGGGGGGGTGCTCGCTTATCCCCCCCACCTTCCTGGCCTGCATGCTCGGATAAGGGTTTGGTATAGATTTTTTTTTTTTATGTAGTAGCAGTGTGGTAGGGCTGTAGTAGCAGTGTGGTAGGGCTGTAGTAGTGGTGTGGTAGTGCTGTAGTAGCAGTCTATTGCTGTTGTAGTGGTGTAGTAGCAGTGTAGCAGTGGTGCAGTAGTGGTGTGGTAATGGTGTAGTAGCAGTGTAGTAGTGGTGTGGTAGTGGTGTAGTAGCGGTGTGGTAGCGCTGTAGTATCAGTGTAGTAGTGGTGTGGTAGTGGTGTAGTATCAGTGTAGTAGTGGTGTGGTAGTGCTGTAGTAGAGGTGTGGTAGCAGTGTGGTAGTGGTGTGTTAGTGGTGCAGTAGCAGTGTGGTAGTGCTGTAGTAGTGGTGTAGTAGCAGTGTGGTAGTAGTGGTGTAGTAGCAGTGTGGTAGCAGCGGTGTGGTAGTGGTGTAGTAGCAGTGCTTTAGTAGAGGTGTGGTAGTGGTGTAGTAGCGGTGTTGTAGCAGTGTCTACTACAGTGATTTGCATCTTCCAGGTATGGTATACACATAGTTGGTCCAAGCTGCAACAATGTAGCCATGTATAAAATATCCATTCCTGGAATTCCTCCGTCCACTGCAAATAACAAGTCAGGCTTCACTGAAGACACAGATGAGGACTTGTCGGAATCACAAGGTCCCTGCACTTCAGGACTGTTGCTACCTTAGAAATGGTTCAGGTCAGGTCGGGTCGGGTCGGGTCGGGTCGGGTTCCTTTTGATATGGGGGCTCAATAGGCAGCAGTATTGGAAAACTGGCCAGAGGAGGTACACGGGGTAGTCCCCAGCTTCTCTACTCCTCTCCTGCCTAATATCGTCTGTAGTGATTGTAATGGAAGACGGAGAGAAGAATCATTTAGGAGGGAAGTTCTACAATAAGAAAAATAAGGAATGGGGAAAAAAAAAAAAAAAAAAGCGATTCCTTTTTGTTTAGAGATCTGAACTGAAAGCCGCTCACCTCCAGCCAGGCGGGGGAAGGTCCGGTATCGGTCCAGATTCTCTGCAGTTTGTTTCCAAAGCCGCTTAAAGGTTCTGCATATAAAAAAAAAAAAAAAATCGTTATTGCCGAATACAAAGGAACTGAAATAATAATATACAGAAACAGAGGAGAGCACTTTGCCGTTCAATGTTGGTGGATCCAAAGCCATTTTTATTTTTGATTAAAAGTATGAAAGGGTTAGAACTCCTGTCAGGTTTTTATTGCTTTTTGTGTCCTCACTTGGGAGATTCCCCCTCTCTATATGTCCCGTGATCCGTGTCGCTGGAAGTGAGGGAAAATCCAAATCTC